>NC_133582.1:49899167-50111667 GCF_964106895.1 Numenius arquata | reverse complement strand
AGCTCAAACTTCTCCATGCAGAGCTCTTGGGACAGACGGCTCTGGGGTGTCTGTGCTCCGTTGACAATTTGGGGATTAGTGTTCCTGCAGCTGGTGCTACCGGCAACATAGCTGTGCTTTAGGGACTGGGAGCCAGAGTCTTGATTTGTGCTGCCTGCACAAATAAGCACGAGTCTCCTCACCTTTGCTAGGGAATAAATCTTTGTCAAACCTGGAGTAATCACATTAAAGCAGTGAAAATACAAACTCCCTTAAAATAGGTTATGGTCAATTATAAAGTAATTTTTAGCATCATGAGTATTTAAAAAAAACCAACAACCAAAACCTCAGACTTATGATTTGTAACTGATTGGTCGTTATTTGCACGTAATAAAAGGGACAATATTTTCAAATCTGACTATCACATTTAACGTCAACTGTTTTTTGCCTGACTTCAAAGCTGCTACTTTTTTGAAATTTTTTCAAGAGTAGCTACTGAAAATCAAGCCTCCCATCATTCAAATCAGGTAACTGGAAGAAAGGGTGTCTGAAATCACTGGTTGCTTTTCAACATCATGGCTTTGGAGAAGGGAACACTGCTCAAAATGGTTAAGATCATATCAAGAGGAAATTTTTTTGATTATGTGAGAGATAATTGGCAGCAGAAAGGAGGAATTCAGCTTTCTGTCAATAAATTGATATGAACAGCAAGCCTCCATTTAGGCAGTATTTTTTCCTCTGGTACTCTGACTTGAGGCACAAGCAGTTTGGCTGGTGTGCATAACACAGCATAACGCATTTGGAGGCAGGTTTTTCCTGTCTTCACTCCAGCTTTAGGAAAATGTCTTCCCGCATCACCCCTTTACTGTGGACAGCTGGTGCAATGATGACCTAAGAAGAAGAGCAGAGTAAGGGAAGTGGAAGTAACTTCTGTGTGGGGCAGCTATTTTCAGGTGTGTGATGCCTTCTGGCATTGCGGATGAGCAGCCTGCACTCAGGGCAAGTGAGAACAGTTACCTTTGCAGGGCTTCATGCGTAGCATCTAGGGTGACAAACATGCCTATGTGAAGCTCTAAGTTTTGTGAGAGGTCAAATAATCTCTTCCTTTGTATCATGATGAACTAAGCCTCTCTCTTACCTGTTTCTCTATCTTTTCTTCTGCATACACAGGAAGAGGAAAGAAAGGCTTTGAAAGACACCAACACTAAAATGGTTTAGGCTTTTGCTTTTGGTGAGGAATGGAGGAAATCTTCCTCCATCAGTAAACTGTACATAAGGACTCACCAGCTGCTTAGGATGATGGAAAGTCATTATCAAATACATGCACAAAGATAGATTCAGATTAAGGGAAGCATTTGTGGAAATACCTTAGTGAAGAGAAAAAAGGCACTGTGTGTGCAAGCACATGCGTCTGAGTTTACCCCAAAGTCTCCACAAAATACAGATTTGAAATAAAGAGAAGACTTGACTCCGAGATTCTCCCTGAGCTTTCCTGTGTATCAGCATAGAAACTTCTGCTGGTATAAAGCTGTAAGCATGACTCCTGCATGCTCTCTGTGATGCAGCTTGCATTTGGGGTGCTCTGCTCTTTTGCTTGTGATGGTAGTCTGTTCTACTGTTTTCCCAGGTTTTTCTATGCAAACTGAATACTCCTGCGGGGGTGATTCCAATTTTGGGCCATATTCAGCAGCCAGCACAGTGCTGGAAATTATCACTGCAATGCAAACACCTGGCAAAGTGAGCTGAAGTGCACCTCTAGTGTTGTGAAAACTCATTTTCAGGATATCGACGATCCTTGCAATCAAGGAATATTTTTGTCAATGGGGCCTTATTATATTGCTCTCTACGATGCAGTTGGGGAATTGGGATAGGGGACTTCACGTAACTTTTGATTGGACACCTGAAAGAGGAAATAATTTGCTATTACAAACTATACATGGAATTCAGTATAAGAAAATGATGCAGGAAACTTTGGGGTTTTCAACACATTTGCTTGGCCTCAGAGACATCTTCTGTTTACCTTTCCTATTGCATGGATATTTGTACAATTTCATTTTCCTCTCTCAAATGTTTGAGGGAATTAAGCTCTAAGCTGAAGGTTAACAAAATGAGATATTTTTCTATCCACTTTTTTTTTTTTTTTTAATATGAGTGTAAGAAAATTGGCTATGATTTGAATTCAGGTAACATAAATAATAGTATTTACAAAGACCTTGAAGAAGTTGTCTCCTAGTGATTTGTCAGTATATTCTAGTACAAGTCTTGAAGGCAACAGAGGGATGGTTCCATGATGTAAAAATTCTCCTTTGCTCTTTTGGAAAGGCTCCCCATTTGAAGTGAGCAGACACAGAGTGATTTTCACAGATGTGTGCATTTTACATAGGCGTGTTCCTTCTCATATCCTACTGATACTGCTATTGCTTCCAGAAAGTATTAGCCATGTGTTTAATGTTGCTCATCTCCAGAGCATGTAGAGGAGATAGATTGAAATATTTGCTTCATTTTACAATCTGGAAAAATGAAAAAATCTGTAAGTGATACACCTGTAAAAGTCCAAGTGAAAAGCAGAAAGAAATGAGTAGCATATTGATTACTTTATCATTCAAGAGTAATTTTAAAAAATATAATTTACTTGTATGATTTGGTAGCCTGAAAAGACTCAAAGAAATGGCAGATAGAAGAGTCCAAAAATGAGTCTGGCTCTGACAAACATGGGGAGGGTCCCTTCTTTTGCACTGTGGACAAGGAGGACTGGAAGAGTTGAAGATGATGTGGAAAAGATGGGAATGGAGAATGAGAGTGTATAGAGGAGCTTGACGCATAACTATGTGGAGATTTTAGAAGACTTGATTCATGGTAAAATGTTCTGTTTGTGAAGCATATATGCAATATTGCTTGTGATTTGCAATATCAGCATGTGATTGCTTATGGCAGTAACTCTCAACTGTGTCAGGCAGCATATTACCTTCAATATTTTCTTTCTACAGGTGTCGGTTTCTTCAGCTGGGAAGAAGAACCACATACAGTCACTAGTGGCTCATCAAAGACTTGGGATCACAGTGATATGGCGGGTTGATTCTCACTTGTTCTACTTCCTGTCCCAGAAAGGTTAAGAAAATTACCTGAAAAGACTTTGTATCTTCCCGAGGAGACTTTAGGGTTTAAATGCTGACCATATCTTCTTAATCTATGAGATTTTTCTTAATGTTAGAAATGCTATTTTGTAAAGAATGTGGTGGTCATTGCAAGCTGTACTGAATAATGAAATGAGGCCAATGCAGCTGTGTGAGGTAGGGGAATAGACGAGGTGAACCAATTATTCTCCTACCAGCCACAAAAAGTCTGTTTATATATGAGTTATGTAACCCAAGCTGACACTTCACCAGGCAATACTTCAGCTGGAAATTATGAACACCTTTCCCACCTCACCACACAGGCTATTTATCAAGTCCAGGGATACAAAAATACAACTTTGAGGATAGGTATAAAGAGTTTTTAAGAGCCAGGTTGAGAATCCATGTTGATATTGAAATCCTAGGTAGTTTAAAGACATCTCTGTCTGGCCTGAACAAACATGAGAGTGATGTGTCAGGATATAAAATTAAAAACAAAATAGGCAAAACAGGGTTTTTAGGGAGAGGCATTAGTTAACTGTACTTAAACAGTCTTCATGTTGCAAGCCACTGAATGTCTTAGTAGAGAATTTGGCCTGAACACGCTGCCAGACACCCAGCTCTAGAGGTTTCTGCTTTGCAGGGGAAGAAAATAAGGTCTGCAAGGAACCAGTCTGTTCCCCCATCGCTCACTGGTGACATGCAAAGGTGGAAGCTACACAGCAGTGGTGCCAGGGTGCAGCAAGGGCTGGCAGGCCAAGGGGCCAGGCCCAGGGCTGGCCAGGCCATCAGCCCGTGTAGGGGGTCGGGCTGGCAGGGCCTGTGGCCTGGCAGACCCCGGGCTGTGCTGAAATGGGTCCCCCAGCTCTGTGGGGCTGCTCAGGGCCGGTGAGGCCTGCGAGCCCCCCCAGGCCCCAACACGCTGTGGGCAGTTGAAGGGTCATTGTCAGTTCTTGTCAGACTCTTTCCTTCTCCCTCTAGGAACCAGCTTTCCAAAATGTTCCCCTCAGATGTATTTGCAGCCAGGCTTATGAATTCTTCAGCTCCTTTTACGTACCCCAAAGCAAAAGAAGGAGATACTCTTCAGCTACTGCTCTCTCTCCTCTCACATCTGCACCTTCGGAGTCACAACGTATGTTCTAAAATTAAAAGAATGATAAACAAATATGCTGTTGAGGTGCAAAAGGCAACATGATTTTAATATTACTTTCAGGCTTCAGCTTTATTAGCATCGGTTATTAATGATAAGTGAGAAGTAATTATGTATATAATTATAATAATTGTTATTATTAGCATCATTTTCCAGGTGGGAGTGTCTTCTCGGGAGTCAACCCACTGAAGTGGCCAAAGGGGCTGTAGCTTTCCCACCTAACTCCATCAGACCTCACTTTGCTTCAGACCTCACTGTTTTCTCCATTCATTCTGTAAAATGAGATTATGTTTGTATCTCTGACTTTATCTTTAAAACACTGACGAGTTTCAGTATTTCTCCTTACCTATGATAACAGTAACCTGGAAAACCTGTGCCTAGTGCTGCCCAGTGTCACCGCTGGAGCAGGCTGTGAGTACAGGTGGGAAGGATATTTTATTTTTCCTTTAGGTGAGGAGCCTGTAGGGATTAAGAGAACAGTAAATAAATCTGTTCTGTGGCCAGATTATAGTCTAATTAGAGGTTTGTGAAGTTCTGCCTCTAATTTATAAACTCTGAATTTTCAGGGAGGTTTGGTTTTGAGCAAATGCAGAAGTTCAATGTGAAACTTGACTCTGGCCACTGAACTGCCAATGGCAACCACACAACGTCAGTGGTTGACCCAGATCAACTGAAAATTTCTCTCAAGCAGCACTTGGTTTTAGGTTCAGGGAAAGTTCACATATCTGTCCATTGTGCTGAGGTTCTGAATTATAATTGCAGATTTGCAGCATTCTAATTTTATTGTCTTTAAACAATGCTGTATTTAGGCTAACTTGTGTGTGTTTCTGTGTTCTGTGTAAAAAAAAGATTAAAAAAAACCCTTTCTAGATTTACAACAGAGATTAGGGTAGTATTTGCCCTTCTACAGAAGTGTCTGTCTTCTGATGTCAAACCTGTGAAATAGGCTAAGTCATATTTTTTCCATTTTGCTTATATTTTCTTATCTTCACATCCCAATCAACACAGCTAAGCTGTCAGAAGTCTGTAGTTCAGGCATAAACTGAAACATACAGAATTTATACGATTTTGGGTCAAGGGATAAGTTTATTATAGGGTTGCAAATAAAACCCCTGCTTACTGACATCTAGGTTTGTGTTTTGGCTTTGAGGCTCCCATGGGTCTGGGACAAGGGGACAAGTAGAAGCCTCAGGGCTCCAACAGAAAGGGCCACACCCCACTTATATCCGTGAGCTATACAGACACCTTCTCTGCATGGGAAATTAAATCTTCATTGACAAAAACTGTTGAGAAAATAAAATATTGATCTTGCTTGTGAGACTTTTATGTTAGTCAATTAAATTAGTACAATACCTTTCCTACTAGTAAAATAAGAGTGCCATTACTATATGGAAATATAATGTTCCATAATATTTTTATTGTGAGACAGGGGATACCTCTTACAGCACTCAGAAGTACAGTTTATACATGACTATAAAGTTAGTTGTGATCCATAAACAGCAGATATAGATCTCAGATATAGCTTTGAAAATCAGTTTAAAGGAAAGTGCCTTATTCTCTTCGCAATATCTTATCAAAGTAGCATCATTTTAAAAAAATCATAATCTCTTCTAATTTTTTTATACTGAAAGACAATGAAACATCATTCTAATATTTAAATTGGAATATGAGTCTGACAATATTTTTGCTACTGCATCTTCTAAAATTAAAAACCCTTTCAAAACTAATAATTATCCAGAATCCATGTCTACTGCAGCTAGACACATAAATGTACAAATATGGGCATACACGAATGGCTAGTGAAACATAAGGGACCTAATACAACTGAGATTTGGGTGGGAGAACTGTGTTGCAACATGACTCTACCAAATGATGAGATGTGAATATGACTTGGCAGGTGCAAATGGCAGCTCTGGCCTCCTTTTTTTACCAGGCTAGTTCTTTCCTTCCCCCAAATCTGTACTTTCTTGGAAGTACCTCTAGTCTCTGGTGTACTCATGAGTGTATAAATAAGCAAGCTAGGCACCCAGCTGTGGATACTTACTTAGGGGTACGTCTCCCACTCACTTTTTTTTGAAAAGTAAGTCTTTACTGAGCAAATCTATTGTGTAATATAGACAGGAAGCTACTCCATTTTGTATGAGTTGCTTGTAATATGGAACATAGCTACAAAATAATAAAGAATTTTTAGTTTAAAGTATTTGGTAACATATTGTTTGAAATATGGAATCCTGGCACATCTTCTCACTGCAATTTCTCTCCCCCCCCCGCCCCCTCCAAAACTGTCCCAAACGTGCCTTAATAGGGAAAACAGAGCATATTAGTCTGCTGGGATACAAATAGCAGCTGCTATTATGATCAGAGAGTTCATAATATTGTTTAATAAAACAACTGTTCAGTTCTTTCACTGATGCATAGGAGAGTATATCCTATACAGCTACCTTCCATATATCTCATCAGCCAGCATTCACTCTCATTCTTTCTGCTCTTCCAAAACATCAACAGTACTTTCCTGTGAGGTTGTTCTTTTCATCTGAAAACTATATCTTTATATCCCTTCTCTTTGCATCACCTTGACTGTAGTTCCAAACTCCGGCTTTGACCACCCTGTTCCCAGGAATGAACCCTGTGCTATGGAGCAGCGTTAGATGTTCTTCATTACAGAGCTGTTCTCCTTAACAGAGCTTAACAGACAGGGCATCAGGACCGAGGTTTTCTTTTTCAATGATTGGACAGTTTTTTGTAGCTGATATGTAAGCTGCCAATTTTGAAGCACTCTCCAAGTTAGTTTTAAAGACAGATTGTATACTTGCAGAATGGAATCAACAAACTCTGGTTTCAAAAAACGTAAGCTGGGTTGCAGGAGCACAATCTTTTTAAAGTTGGTCATGCCCTCGATCTTTCTCAGTGTATATAATCTCTTAAAAAAAACATTTAATTCTTCCTATTTTTTGTTATTTGCAAGAATAAACTATTTATATCAGGGGCAAAGGTTTTATTATGAAAATTGGTACAATTTGATAATATATTAGAGAAGGAGTAAATGTTTGTAATGATAGCAGTTAAAGCACATAGCAGATAAAGATTCAGCAAGTGAAAGACATATCTCTCTAGTAATGGCATGTATAAATAGCCTACAAACAGTACGTAGTCCATGTTATCATCTGATGGGTATAGCTGTTGTGTGCTAAGTGAGTTTATTTAGCCTGTGGTCACCCTCCTCTCCAACAATCTATGAACTGGGGGCCTATTTTTCTTGAGGGGCTAATCTCAGAGAATTGCCTGCCTCTCTGAAATTGTCATTTTCCATAAACCATTAAATAAATAATAGATAGAAGTGATTTTTGATTATAGATTTCTTTAAGTGACATTTTGATTAACAGGTTTCAATCATTTCTCAACTTTGAAGTCATCCGATACTATCTTGGGACACAAGACTTACATTAATAGACCTACATTGATAATAGCCAAAAAAAAGCACCCACATGCATACAGACACATTTAAAGGGCTATTAATTCAATGATCAGTAAATTAAAAAAGGTTGATTTGTATTAAGAAAAACTACAGAAGGAGTAAGATATGGCAGGTCTCATCTATATCTTACATCATTCTTCACATCATCTGTGAACTTGACCCATGAGCATTATCTCACACATCTAAGTTACTATATTATGAAAGTATTTTTCCACCGTTGAAACACTAAATAATGCATAAAAGACTTAGTTCCAAATACTGCAGTGCAGCCTCATCAAGGATGGATCCAGAAGTATTTATACTTTACATGCTACTGAAATGTTCCTTAAAATAAGAACCCAAAGCAAGAGATATCTATTTACAAATTATTTTGCTGCATGCTAGTTCAGTAACTGGCACAATGTACAAGCAGACAGCCTTCCACCAGTTTTACTATCTTACTGGCTTTGCATAGTCTGAAGTAGTTTGTGTTCTCTGCTTTGATTAAATCCTTTTATTTAGTACTGTGGCAATTTCATCTCTTTCATTTGTAAAGCTCAAGCTGTTTGCCTTTCTTGCCTTGCAACTCGTGTGTGTTTTACTGACATCTTTCATTTCTTACTTGCAGTGTAGAAGTGTGAGCTGCAGTAAGATGCAGTTTGGTTAACTTAAAGATGACAATAATCCCCTAAGTGTAAGAGGAGCAGAATTTAATTTTCTGTAGTTTTTCCTTTCTCAGTGAAAAGCAAGACATTCTTTGCTTTCTTTTGAGTTATGACTCACTTCTCCAGATTTTGTTTTGATCTGAGTAATTAGTGTTTTTTTGTCTTTTATTCTTTATTTTTAGCAGCCACAGTCTATCTCCCACTTAGTTGCTGACATAAAAATATTAGCAGAAAGATGTTGCCTCAAAGGGTAGGGAAAAACCATTCATAAAAATCTCAGTGAGGATTAAGTGGGATTCATCCAGGAAAGATCAAGGGTTGAAAAAGATTGTTATTAAACATGTTTATAGACTACTTTGAGAATACAGCATATTCCTCGTTCCAAGAAGCTCATAGCTTGATGGGGGGGAGAGAGATGAGATGACTGGTGAGGAGAAAAAGGAAGGAAGGTTCCTCAAAGGAGGGAGTTGAGGGAGGAGTGAGAAGTTATTTGGAGTATAGGAAATGTGCGATGGTGCCGCACACAGAAGGGGACGCAATGTCAGGAATGAGAGGAGGCGACTAAAGAGCTGAGGGAGCCTTTAACAGACCTCATCACAGTGTTGGCCCGTTCCTTTGCGAGTGAGACGAGGCGTGGAGGAGGCTCGAGACGCACTTCTAGCTCTCTGTCTCCTTAGGGGCTGTGAAATACGAAAACCTGTTTCCTTTTGAGTTGCCTTGTGTAAAAATCCCAAATAAAACTAATATTAAGGGGGATATTGGTAGAAAAGATTTAACACCTCTGTTTTTATGGAAAAGACATGTACTACATGGCTAGACCTAATAGGATGATATCTCATAGGTACTATCTGCTGGGGTGAAAAACAGGATTCTGAGAATTTGTGCATAGGCAAGGATGACTCTCTGCTCAGCCCCTGGGACTGGGAAAACCAAAGCTGAGTTAACCCAATGCAATAGTCCTTGCATTAGGATAGGATACAGGAAGGTCATAAGGAGGAAATCCCACCTCCATTCAGTAACTGGTAAGGTCTCACTGGACTCCCGGTTCTGCTGTTTGCAGGTGTTGGGCTCAAAACGTGAGGACCGGGTTGTTTCACAGAGGGCAACTGCTGAATATTAGGGCAATTAGGGGCACAAACCCCACAACATCTTCATGTGGCATTGCAATCTTTTAATAGTCAGAAGCCAAAATAGAGGGAATTATTTTTCCTTGTTTGCATGTATTCATCATCTCTTCCCTGGTCCTTCAGATTTCCTTAGATGGGCACTGAGGCTGCCCAGCCATCCATGTGTTGGCAGATTGGTCCAGGCCCTGTAACAGGGTTGGGGACCCCTTTTTCTCTGATTTGGAGTGCTCAGAGTGGCAGAACTGTTGTGTTGCTCACAACCACCCCCTCCATTTTTTGACTGCATCCAGAGTAGCAACAAATGTATATCTATACCTCAGAGAAGTTGAAAACAGAATCCCCTAGCACAGAGTCTATAAATTTCATATGTAAATGTCCGGAATAATTACCCTATATTCTTTAAGGACTGCAAGCAAATATGATTTTTTTTTTGTATGTGACCATCATGTCCAAAAACACAAGCGTTCTGGATAATGAGTCAATATCTAATTAAGGACATCACCAAACTACACTTATTTCTCAGACTTAGTATCTTCCCACTGGGAATATTCACTAATCTCTTACTGATTAATTACTGTAAAGACTTATGCTTCTGGATAATTATAAGATGTGTGATAATGGATCAGACCTTTAATCCATTAAATCTGGTATCTTGCTTCTGACTCTGACCAATAGCTAATGCATCTCAGAAAGGTGAATAACTCCATGCTGCAAATACTCTATTGTGGAATGTGGAAGAAGGAGCCCTTCCTCACCTCATTGGGTAATTGCTTTGAAGTATGAGATATAATTACCATTATCTTAGTCCATGTAACTATGTGTCATAAAATGATGAGTACTTAGTGTGTGGCAGACTGAAAATAGAAGGATCTGAAATAACCTCTGTTGGGTAATAGAAGTGGGGTATGTCTAAGAAAATGTGGTTAGCCATACCAAAACTTTGGAATCAAATCTCAAGATTGCATCTAACATCTATTGCTTAATGTCAGAAAAAAACATATTTCTGAGAAAGCCACAGCATGTTTTAAGAATTTAAGATACTTCAAAATGATTTGCCGGTTTGTTACCTATAGTGTGGCTGGACATTTGTTGTAGTGAGCTGTCTCAAGGAAGCCTCACGGGGAGTGTGTGCTGCTGGCTGCTGGCTTGGGAGGCAGCAGGGGATAAGAGTATGTGTGACATGCTATGAGGGTTGCAGGTAGGGGCTGGTGGCTTTGTGTGGTATCTCTCCAAGGGTCAACTGTAAGGGGCTTGTCTTTGGTGTTGGCCTCAGAGGATGTTTTTGTTAAAAGCTCTTTTGATATAAAAGAAGATTCTTTGCCTTCACAGAGCTGTCATTCAATGTGGTTTTGGTCCATTAAGCAGACTTAAGCACACTTTTTTTTCAGAACTACAGCCTCAGCCAGTGGCACCTGGGTGCACACGATTGTAGTATCCTCCATGGCTTTATGCTGCTTTATGGAAAGAAGCAGTAGGGTGGAGTAAAGGAGCTTCTCTAAAGCACAGGAATGCTGTTTGGGGTATTATATGGCTCAGGCTTAAAGAGGGAAAAAGAAGTCCTCTGAGTACAATAGAAGTTAACTCATTTTTGTGTGATACCCTAATTGATGGCGTATTGAGGTGGAATCTTATTCTGACAGAACAAGCATCAGCTCTGCCCTCATAAATTTCTTATCTACAAGACAGATAAATGCCGAACAAGGGATGGCCAACCTTTGCCCACATGATTAGCACCCCTGTGATGGGAACTGAATTTTAGATCCTGATGTACCATCCCAGTCCTTTGATTTCAACGAGGATTTTTTTTTTTTTTTTCCTGGAACTAACTGATGAAAGCAATCAGGATTTAGACAAATGTTTTTCTTCCAAACTAGATTTTGGATACAGACCTGAATTCTGATTTCACATAAGTTTCCTGTGATGCACTTACTCCTGGTTTACACAGATATAACTGAGACCAGAATCAGGTCTTACATGTTAACACATATGGGTGACTGTATAAGCAACTGGCATACAGTAGGCACCATTAAAATCTTGACATTTACTGCTCATAGTAGTTAAATTTACTGTGCTATTTGCAGTATTCCCAAGTCTAAGAGTAGGAAATCCTTTAAATACTGCAGTAAAAGTAAATCCCATGGTGTGATAAATGTCAGGATTTAAAGGAACCCAATTTTGTTGTTGTTTTGTTCTTTTTTTATTGCTATGTTCAAACTTTTTGTGCCTTTTTTTTTTTTTTTCTTTTAATTGTAGTGCTTATTTTTTTGAGCAGAATCTCTCCTGCTTTTAGACGGGCTGAAGCCTGCATTGCTGGGATATTTCCTTAAATATTCTCCTTCTAGAGAGCTCATCTTTCCAAAGAGTATATGTCACATAAAGGGCAGTTGAGTTTGCTTTGAGATGCCTGTGGACATCCCTGCTGGGTCCACCTATTTTCCTCTTGGTTACACCTTTCACTGGGGAGTGGAAGGGCTCTGAGAGTTAGTTGGTCCACTAAATCTCCACCGCTTAGGGTTTCTGATGGAGGGAGAACTTCCAGGGACCTGGTGACATTGGCTTTCCAGTGCCTTTGTTAGAAAATATAGCCCATCATTTTGCCACTGTTTTCACAGATGCACACAGCAGTCATGTCGTCCGTTCCTACCCTCCCCAAACCCTACTCCCAAATTACAGAAATTATGAAGAGTGTTGGAGAAGATCTTAAGCAAAATAGGCACTTTTGCAATGATACCAGGCCAGGTTTAACAAAATACTTATGATCCTAGAGACAGGCGATTTTGTAAGTTTGATTCACACAAACTTTGATTCTTAAGTCTCAATCTACATTTAGATGGTTTTGTAAATCCTACTAAATAATTAGTTGCATCTTTAGATGCCAAAAGACCTTCTATAAATGTGATCAGGGAGTTAGTTTATGAGCAAATTTGGGTCTTTTCCATGAAAGCATAGATTCATTTTTGTGGCTAGGTAGTATTTGTATAAAATACAGTGATCATATTGAACAGTAACAGGAGTCTCAGTCACCTTTCCTCCCCTTCCACCTGCTTTATGCTCCCCCACCCCCAAACTAGAAGGAGTTGGTTTAGGATTGGGAGACCTCAAAGAACAGTGGGAAATTGGTGCAAAATTTGAAGCAAGTCAGTGCTGTAGAATCACTTGTGCCCACTCGCCCCGTCCAAAACCATCTCCACTTTTGTTATGACAAGGAAAGGAAGAGAAACAAAGAGTGACACTGAAAGGATGGGGGAAAATGAAAATTATTGCCCTGGCTTAAGTGCACAGTCTATTTTTGGAGAAGGGTTAATAGTGTACTGCCAGTAGACTGGTTCCTCTCCATGCACAACAACTGTTGGGGATGTCCTCTCAAATCTGGCTACTGCCCGGTTAGCTGGCATGTGATATAAAGCAGGAAATACGAGTGTGCCAGGCATATATAACTGTATGTGTGCCACTCCTGGTCCATCTGCAGAGTAATACTGCACCTGCCAGTTGCTTTAGCTGGCTGAGGGGAGGAGGGAAAGAAGAGAGAGTATGTATTATTAGACAGGGAAAGCCCATCATCTTCTCATTTTTCTTTCATTGCTTTGCTCTTATTTCCTTTCTTTTTACAATAGAGTTGAACAAATACCACAGTATGTTTTCCAAAAAATGACTCTTTGGGACTGGGAACTTTTGGGGTACTGCTCATGCAGTAAAAACACTTTGTATTTTTTTTTTTTTGGTGAACAAAGCTGTCAGTGTATGCAGATTTGTACACCTCTGGGTATCATATATCTTGACTTCGAACCCCATTTTTACATGTAGGGGATTATATTAATAATTTGGAACCTTTTCCACAAAAAATCTAAATTGCCTATAAAGCAATACATTTCCTTACTGCTCATCAATCATTTTTCTTCTGCAAAAATTTCCAGCACCCATTAAGAGCCTTAAATCATAAAACCTAACTGCTTCTGAATAAATAAAATTTGGAACTTGATATGGATGACCTACTATTTCATCCTGTAAGTGACAGAGGACTGAGCCTGGGGATGGAATAAACCAGCATCAGCTGACATAAAGGATGCTCCATCCTCAGGATAGATAGCAAAATCTTCATCCCAAGCATCTTCAAAATTTGTGAGTATTCTTGGACTGTTTTTTTTTTTTTTTTTTTTGCTTTCCAGAACTCATACTGTCTCTCAGTGGGAGAAAAAAGTTTACATGTTTTCTTGATCCAGATTAAAAAAAAAGTGTTATTGCCTCAGGTCCTCTCCAGTGACTCTAAGAAACTGTTGTGTTTCTTCATTTCCACTTTTTTTTTCCACTGCAATCTCAGTATCTCATAATTTCCCTGCAAAAAAGATTTGTGAAATTGAGATTTCTATAGAATCCATCAATAGTATTCTAGAAATAGCAACCAGAGCTAAATTTCTGCATCCTTGGTAAGTGTTAGGTTTAGCTCTTGCTAGTAAAAAGAGCATGTGCTTTTGTGTCAAACCGGATCTATTGCACAGAACCCACAGGCCTCCTTTTTCTACTGTATTTGTATGTATTTGACTTCTGTGGTCATGTACAGGAAATAAATGTGATGGGGGAAGATTAAATGTCAATACACATATGTTCATGGCAATCCCCTTCATGTTGTCTCCTCATAATGGATTTATTAATTCAAACTTTCTCCGTCATCGCAGACACAACGTACATGCACACCATGCCAGACTGCATAGCACAACAGCCAGGCATATGATATCCAAGTTTGTGATGGTGATGGTGAAATGGTGACAGGTCGGGATTACTGCTTTTATTGCCAAGGAGTCAGGTTGTGGTGATTCATGAGACAGCTGTTAGAGGGTGATCACATTAATAATGTGAGCTGTGAAAACAATGTGCGGCGATGCTAAAAGCTACTTCTCAAATGACACGTGGATGGCAGAGCTTTTGGGGTATTACATGTTTTCACAAATGATACATCACAAACCTAAATTATATAGATAATTTCTACATATTTTATTATTAGTGTGAAATAAATGTAATTATAACAGGTTTTTAAAGTGCCAGGTGGCTGGTTTTGTCTGTTTATCAGGTATTCTACTGCTGCTCCATCTCATGCTCATCTTAAGTGTATTTAGTCAACACCTCTGACTTCAAACAGGCAAACTCTTTTATCTGACTTCACAGCATATTCTTCTCACAGTGGTGGATGTCATCATTTTCTCTCAACATTGTTTTCACCATGTTTTCTTACTTCCATTCTTACTCTCCCATGTTTCTGTTCCCTTCAGTGCCTCCTGCAGGCACATATTTTGCCTGACTAGGAGCAGAATAATGTTGCACGTAGCAAAAAAGTAAGTAGCCATGTGGCTACACTGCAGTGACCCAGGCCTTCCTTAGCCTCTTCCTTCAGATTCTCCTCTAGCATTGTATATTCAACACAAAATACAAGTCCTTTGGGGCATAGAGTACATTTTTGCAGTGTTCTTAGAGGCATCAAGTTATTTTGGGAGGTAGTAGATAAAGTGCAAGTATGTCTATATGCACCAGATCTGTTTTAGAACGAGAAAGTAACTGCTTAGCAACTAAAGCAGTGCTTCCTCAAAATAACAACGAGGAAGTCCAATTATTCACATTAAGTAGTATATTTTTGATGGGACACCATGAAATATTAAGCACTTTGTAGCAGAAATAAAGATGGTAGAATCTGTCCTGAAATAAATGAAAAACGGTGTCCTAAAATGACAGCAGACTGGTTCAGCCAAAGGTCAACTCATCTGTGAGTTAGAAGGAATTAATTTTCTAGGCACCAGCAAAGCAATGAGGCTTATCAAACAATGCTATTTTACATCAAGAAAAAAAATCATGGCAGCCTCAGTTTTCTACTTTCATAAGTTTCTATTTAGAAACAAAGAGAAGAGGAACAGTAAAAAAAAATATTTAATTCTAGAATAATGACACCTTTTCTGCTTATTCCTTTGCAGGGGTTATTTTAAAATACTGAAGAGAAAGCTGAAGAGGTGAAATTCTAGTGAAATTCTGGCTCAAGTATGGCCACAGACAGCTTGACTTTTGGTCATGATGTGCTCACAATACACCTCTCATTTCTCCCTATATTCCTCAGGGATCATCTGCAATGAGGTCTGGTTCCATATTACTTTCCAGCTACCCTACCCAGTTGCAATGCCAAAACCAAGATGCATTGCACACCATCTCATGAGATCTTCTAATCTTTCTTTAGCCACCTCCTTCCCTCTTCCTCCTCCTCTCTCCTCTCCACCACCTATATATCGCATTTTCATGCTGTTATTAAGCTTTGGACATTGGTACAAGGCATTGATACTGAAAGGATTCTGGAGTTCAGCTGCCTTCCTTGTACCCAGCGTTATAAATATGTCTTGCTGCTCAAATATATTCACATAGGATCTGGAGAGTGCTGAAAACCCAGCACTCTCCTGACCACTATGACAGTGATAACAGCCCAGCAGTTCTCAGAGATCTAGCTTATGACAAGTTTCTTTAAATCAGACAAGATCTTAAGTGCCTGTCATAAGTCAGTCATCCTTCAAGTGCTCCCATTTTCTCCATGTGAGCTCTTTACAAACTTATCCATCTGCGTTTATATATAGGACTGTGGTGAAAAACCACTGTAAGAACTAGGTCTACAAGAAAATACGTGGGTTAGGTGTCCTGTCCTTAAAGGAGAAATATCACCTGTGCTATATAAAACACTATTTCACAAGGGTACTCCCTACTAATCCCATAACCGCTGGACTCTTGCCAAATCCCAAAGGGAGTTTGGCAGAATAACGTGGAAACTGAAGACTTAGCTAAGCAGAACTGCAGCTTTCAGAAGCTTGTTAATCCATTGCTACTTTCTGGCCTTGGTTTAGATGCCGTAGGACTTCATCATCATAGCTGTGGAATCGGGGCTTTTCTTAAACTGAGCAAACACAAGCAGCCACTTCTCATGTCAGCTCCTGCACCCATCCTTTGCTTTCTCAGGTGAAGCCATTATCACTTATTCAAAGAGATGCAGGAGTTGGGCATTTCTGAAAAGCTATGTCCTGTTTCAAGCATACATCTTTAAGTCACATCAGAAGTAAATAATCAAGTTTTGATCCAGTGGCTGACTTGCAAAGCCAGGAGTAAAAATATATTTCCAGTTGACCAGAAGCAGATTCCACCCCCCGCCTTTTTTTCAGTAAGAATTGGAAAACAAAAACCACCTCATTTTAATCCAAGATAAAATTTATCTTTATTTTGTGTATTTTTTGATCCATTAAAAATCTCATTCACTACATTTCAAAACAAAATGTTCCAAAACAGAATGTCAAAATATTGCTTATTAAAACAGTGTATTTTAAGAGCTTTAACTTCGTCATCTATTTCTGAGTCTTTTTATGGCTGAAACTATTCATTGAATTTAAACTAAATATGTGGGTAGTTGTGGTCAGCCTCAAACTGCATATTTGGTGGCTGAATTATTCTCAGGGGGAAAATGCCCCACCCTAATTATAATATCTGGCTTCTTCTTTAGCATCACCTTTTGACAGAAGTAGAGAAATACTAGGATTTTGATTCTATTTATTCCTATCGGTGCAACAGGGCATATCTAGCATTCCTCTCCTTTTCCTTTAAGAAATAAGTATTTTTCTCTAACCAGTGTGTTCTTAAACTAATAGTTTGGGAATAACCTTGTCACCTAATGAGTGGTGTGTCCTGTCTATGTATTCATTTTTCTCCTCCCTGATAGCCTTCATAGAAATCTGGCGTTCCTCTGCATGTCAGGAATGTATAGGAATGTTCCCTCAACTTCCTTTCTCCGGCTTGCTGCAAGCTGTAACATGCAGGTTTCTCTCCTTGCATTTTCTTATTTTCCTTTGTAGACTGCTCTTGTTAGTTTTAATTACAGCAGTGGAGGACAGTATGCTAAAGAGCTCCCCAAGGAGGTGGCACTAATGGTCACATGTCCCCCCTGAGTGACAGCATCCGTTCTGGTTGCAGTACTACAAAGACATGGGGGCAATTCTTGTATGGATTGGTAAACGGACTTTATGTGAGAAGATAAATTAGCAGGCATCTGCGTTTCCTATTTGAATAGGCTGTGTGTGACTCAGTAAGCCTTTTGTTCAGTGGGCTAAAAAATGGCATACAACTCCTCATCAGCATTGAAATTTTAAAGCATATTAAATTACTATGGCGTATTTTTGAGGAGTGTAAAGAAAAAAAAACGTAGTGGATTTAGCACTGTGCCTTTCAAACTGTCAACCCCAACACTGAAACAAAAAATGAAGAAAATAGTAGCAGAAAAAACCCAAATGGTTTGTATACAGAAAGAAGCTAAGACACATGTGAAATACTATTTTCAATAGTGGTTTTATTACTGTGTCAGTGCACACTATGTGTGCACACATACACTACCGATTCCTGTTGCTGTTTTTGTGACTTATATAAAGCATACTGAGATTTACATCACAGGATGTAACTTTTGGAGGTTTTTTTACGCCAACCTTTGCCAAAATTCAGCACATGATTTTTAGTTTGCACCCTCTGTTGCATTTGCCAGCGTTTTTGTGAAGTAGGAACACTAGGCTATGCATACTGTGCACTGTTAACATACGTTAGCTGTGCCTTGTGGCAGTATTCAATCAGATGAATAAATGGAACAGTATGTCAATGCACAGTATGATTGCAATTCAGAATCATACGGAAAAGTTGGTATTGCAACATCTGCATAGACCCTGTCATAACGTCAAGGAAAAAAGTAATAATGCCATTCTTGTTTCATGGGATCAAATGCATGATCTAACATGGAAGGCATTTTGAAAAATATTTTTAATGGTTTTTGAAAAATAATTATAATTAACAAAACAAAGGGAAGTGAAATTGGAATCCGATATTTACATAGTGCATGCTAAGTCTTTGAGTGAGATTTAGTCTTTATTTACTTAGTCTACAAGAAATAAATTACAACATTCACTTCTGATAAAGCCATTAGTATGCTTTTTGGACACTATCAAATACTGCTGCTATCAAATACTGCTACTTCTATTGCTGTTGTTAATAGCAATTATTATTGCAGAAGGAATTATGGCATATTTATGACACCAGGTGACATCAGAGGAAGAGTTATTTTTCTTAGGAGGGTCTCTAAAGACCCTGTGCCTAAGGAGAAAACAGAGCATCTATATCAAGATCTATTAGGAATAAAATCGGAATTTTCCATGTTGTCCAAGGCTGCGATACTCTTGCTTTCTTACAATGCCAGCCAAAAGCAGGGAGGGAGGAGGGTGTGAGAGGAACAATAGATCAACAGTTCTCTCTATGTTTAAAAATTCACAGCACCTCTGCTACACCAGAATATTATGTGACAATAATGTTAGGCCTCTGATTTATACCAACAGATGCAGGGAAATTCCAAATTAAGGCTGTCATTCTCCCCTCGCTGCAGATCCTCTGTTGGTACAACTTTATGTAGCACCTCTGAGTTCGGTGGAGAGATGCCAGTTTACATCAGCTGAGGATCTGGCCCACTGCGGTGCGGAGGCCTTAGCTCTGTTTAAATCAGATCCACGGTTACTGGTAACACAGTTGCTCCATACTTAATATATATTTACAACACGCAGGTGTAAAACACACACAGGAAGGTCATAAATTTGGAAGCTCACTATTAAAAAGCCTCCTGGTTATGAATGGATTTTTAAAATGTTCCCTTTGTTTTATCTCCAAAAGATGTAGACCGGTGGAAAAATATGCAAACACTATGCCTTTAAAACACCAAATGCAAGTGAGTTTTAATAACCTATCAGGATCTTAGTCCATCATAACATTTAATCTGCATTACATCTCACTTCCTAATCGCTACTTTCATTCCAATTGTGAGCAGAGAGGGTGGGGGAGAGATGAGAATTTCAGATAAGTGCCAGTAAAACAAGTTTGCTCTACAGCTGGCAAGCGCTGTGCACACGTTAACGGTGCCTTATGGCAGTATTCAATCAAATGATTCTATAAACTAAAAATAATCACCCTAATACTAATACCTATTATTCTTCATTGTTACTGGTCGCTATGGTGCTGCATCTGACTATGAAGAATTCACCACCATTATTACCCTCAGTGTCTCTCTCTCTCTGAAATGTGATCTAATTGCAGAATCCACACCTGTTCGACAGTTCAATAGAAGCCTGCTTTTGATGGAAGCAGACTTTCAAGCACACACACACACGCTCATACACAGGCACACGCACGCACACAGGCACACACTCGCACACAAATGCGTGCACGCACAGACACACACACCAATTCACGGAAGACTTCAGCTGGAGGAAAAATAGAGTGTGAGTTGATCAGAAAATAATATTGCGAGGAGTAAAAAGAAAAAAAAAAAGCTTGTGTTTTGTGGTCATTGGAAGATTGCTGATGGGTGCATAAATAAAGCATGCTGGAACATCTGTTCTTTGTTGTGCATTCAGCTTTTTAATGTCTTCAAAGAGCAGCACTGACGCATCACTGACTACCACTCCCCATTCAAGCAACATTTTACCAGAAAATAATAAACCTTCCTGGTGGGGTGCAAGGAGCCAAGGCATTTGGGCAATGCCATTAATTTGGAAATATCTCTTTTTCTGGGATTTTTAAATATCTCTCCCTTTGAACGTTGTTCAAATTTTGGGATCCAGCCTGGAGTCCCTATCAGCCTGAGCAGTAAATCAGACTGAATATTCCACTCAAGCCTTTTCTTTCTGTACCAAAAAAAAAAAAAAAAAAAAAAAGAAAAAAAAGGAAAGGAGAAGGCTGTTGTCAAGTCGAAGTTAATACACATTTTCCCTCTCCTCTTAATTCTATTAATGTTAAAAATTCTGTCCAGAGGGATTCTTTTTTCCTTAAGTTACAGTATTTATTTATACTGGTAAAATTCAGCGGCAGTGAAGACCCCTGACAGTTTAACAATATTGGCTGGTTATTTTGATACACTGTGCTAGGCAGCAAAAGATTAAAACCAGAGCATCCTAGACTGAGAGAAACCAGCTTGAATTCTAAAATAAAATTTTAGCAGCATGGATTTCTCTTGCCATAGGCTATGAGGCTACTATGAATTTCAGATGCATCTCCAGAGCTGTCAATGAGGTGGAAAGATGGGATTGGCATTACAAAGATTTGTTGCAATGTGATTCAATGTAATTGCAATCGAAGGTATAGCAACATTAAATTGCAGCTGAGAAAGAGCTGTTTATGCATGTACAGTATAGGAACAGGCATTTGCCCTACTACTCTAGGACCATGACAAGATTTTTTTCTGTACTACTTCCTTCTGCTCTGCTCTTTCTTTCTAGGTCACAACTCAAAGATATTGGAATACCAATTAGATGCTGGTGGATTACATTTATAATGAGCCTGATGATGGTCTTGTGACAGAATGCCTCAGAAAACACAAACACCTTTTAGGACATTTTGGTAATTAGACACCATAATGTCTCTGTTCTGTGCTAAGAGGTTTTTGGCCTCTTGATTGTTCATTTTGTCTGCTCTGACAACTAGCTGTTGTTGCATGGTCCAGCACGGGGAGTAGGGGGCGGTGGCTCAGGCATACCACTGACATCAGTGGGTACAACTCCTCTTGCTTTGGTAGCAACATCATCAAACTCCAAGAAGCTTCTTGGCAACCAAGCTTGCCTTCTTAGACTAACTGGAACCTGATCTTACAGCTGGGACTTGGGGTTCACTCCTGTTGCTCCTGAGGAAAACCATTATTTTTCAATTGGAAAAAGCATAAGATATATACTTTCCTCCTCAGCATATTATAAAACCTATGGCATGACTATGTTACTACTACATTAAAAGGTGTGTTGCTATTGATTTTAATAAGAGCAGGAATGGTATCACCAAGATCATTAAAGTTCTCCTAGTGCTTTGGGATCCTCAAAAGCAATCAGATAAGAATAGAGGCACTGTATTTATCACAAGCGTCAAAAAGCTCAAATGAACACATTTGAGGCTCACTGAAGTGAAGGTAGACTCTTCCTATGGATGGGATCCTTGTCTCTGCAGCTTCCCAGTGTTTGACATTTAAGCAATAGATTTCACTCTTGTAGCATCCCAGATGAAAAGAAAGTAAACCTATTCTGAGCTTGTGACTGCACAGAGCAGTTGGAATAGCTTTCAGATGGAGTCTGTCACAGAAATCAGACTGGAACCCAAGATTTTGAATGCCACCCACCTCTGTCGGTTAGTGTCCTTCCTGCTCGTGGGCAGGGCTGGCTTCTGCTCAGAGACGGTTCTACCAGCATACTCATACCTGGTCAACAGAGTGGTGAAGGGAGGAGTGTTCCCTTTCTCATGCATCTTTGGCTTCTGTGGTTTTGTTATGATTCTGCTCTTTAACCCAAGAATTGTTTTCAAGGGGCACAGAAAGGGAACAAGGCATTTTTCCTGTGCAAGGAAACCTTCTTACTGACAAGGGAAGCAGGACAGGTTGACTCTAATAACACAATATTTAAATGTGTTTGTTCCTCTGCTTAGAGATTATTTTGCACAGTTCCATTATGCTGTACTTACATAGTAATTGCTCATTGACCATTTAATTACACAAGGCTGTCACCTTTACTCATACTCGGTACATGGCTTCCAAATAGTCACTTTGGTACTAAGGTGGTGGGGGCCAGTTCACCTGGTAGCAGAAGTCAATATAAATACGGGGAGCAAAACCTGGCCTGCAATAATTACCATGTAGCAACACAGTGTTTACATAGTAATTACCTTATTATTTTTATGGAAAAATATATGATTATTTTTGTCCTCCAGCCCAGAGTGCAGGCCACACAGTAATTACTTTTGGGTATAAGTATAATTGTACAAACACACTTTTTATCTCTCTGCCTCTCTTCTGCATGCACACAGTTAGATGTGTTCACTGCACAGTTACTTTATCACTGCATCTTATTTAAGTCCTGAATCAAATAGTTGCTTCCTGGTACATTGGCCTCATAAATTAAAAGGTCATAATGAAGAAAATGTTTGGTTGTTTCTTGTTTTGTTTTGTTTTGTTTTGTTTTTTTCTTCTAGAAAAAAATCACAATGTCTACTTAGATTTACTTTTCCTAGCCCATGATTCTTCATCAGTGCATGCCTTTATCCCAGGCCTGTGGGGCAATGGGTCAAATCCTTTTGCCTCTGGGAACGTCTGTTAAAATCATGTTTAAAGCTAAAATGGACCTAGAGATATATCCTGTGTGTCCTTGACAGATGGGGCCAGGCACTCGCTGTAGTCTGAAAAGAATATATTGACTCACTAGCTCATCTTCTTTTCATAGTGAGAAGTACTCCATTGATGACATTTCATGATGTTTAAGATGTGGGTAGCATTGCCTGAAAAGACAGAGCTGGAGGGAGGGGAGAGAAAGAGATAATATCAGAGAACCAATGTGCAATGTACAACAAAGGCCAGTCTCAATCCTGTACTGACACTGTAGGTGGATTTTTACAGCACTTGTGACTGTTAGTAATTGGGACCAAATCTGAAAGCTCTGCAACAAGGCTCAAAAATAGCTTAGACCAGACACGAGGAGTTATTTTCCTGTACTTCTTGGACATCAGTTTCTAGACATTGTCATGATTGGTGCAGAAAGAGACAACTGTCTGAGCCTTGGGTAAGAAGGGGGCAAAACATCAGTTAGCGTAAATTTATTTATCATCAACAGGTTTGTGTCAGTTGACAACTGAAAGGGATCAGACCCAGAATAGGCTCATAAGAGTATGATTAGCTGGGATACAATAAATATCTTTAAGAAGAAACATGTCATTTGAATAACATTCGGCAAGAATTCAGGTGAGAAGAGCCTCTAATACAGGAGAGACATGAACTCCATATTTAAAAGATGTATATTTTTTTGACTATTCAATCTACTTTTAATGCCATCCATGAATATCTCTTAAATCTGTTTGTCTTCCCTGTATGCGCTGATCATTGGAGAAAATAACGGAAGATAATACAGCACAATGTCACCTAATAATCTAACCCCCATTTTTTAAAGGAAATTGTCAGATATCCTATTTGGTACTTGGCTATTTATGTTAATACGTTACCTGAAATGTAAGTAGATTTGGGTGTCTATTGCACTGAAGACATGACAAAGATTTATAAAGCTTCATCACAATGAGTAGAAGTCTCTGAGAATATTGACAGTGACTAATGCTGCCTATGTCTCAATGGCAGCACTCTATACCTTACCCATTTTCTACAGAGAACAATCATATTACTACCGATTAGTTCTTTCTATCCATAAATGAAAACCCCCCGTGCTTATTGATTCACTTAGTTGAGTCATTTATGATAGACTTGAGTACATATATTCTAGTTAAAAAAGGTTGGGGTATTTTCTCTTGGTCAGTGATGGGGTTGGAGAATCGAGTTTGCAATCCTGAAACATTTTACATCTCTAATAAAACCTGCATACAGCTTTGTGGCTTACAGAAAGTATTTTTGGCCTTTAATCTCCATGTCACTCAGTACACATAGATCTGGCCATGAGAAAACCAAAGGAACACATCTTCTTTTAGCCAACTGCATGTTCTCTGCCAAAAATATGTAATTAATTGTGACAGATCCTTGTTTGTGGATGAACAGATAAGGAGAAGGAAAAGAAGGATATAGCTATATGAACACAATGGAAGAAAGAAAGATAAGAGAGAAAATAGGCAAAGGAAAAAAGAAATGTGACACATGATTAAAAGGTAAGGGAAAGAATAAGGCTTCAGAAAATACTTTTTAGCGGATAGTGGTGTATGAAGCCTTCTTTAAAGCATGTGATGTGCCCTCTAAAAATATTAAATATCTCACTGTCTCCATGAGTCACATGAATTATTTTTCTTACCTTGACATGCTTTCCACGACTACCTACAGTTATCTGAGAACTACAGCGGGATTCTAATCTGTTATAAAACTCTGGTGGACTGGGTCTATTTTCTAAAGAGTAACTGGGAACTTCAGTAACTAAATACCTGTAGTGGGGCAGCAGAGCTGTTTAGAGGAGGAATATGGTTTCAGCTTACAGACTGCAAAAAGTACTTAGCAGGATATAGCTGACAAGCTATTGCCAAAAGCTATCTTCTTGTTCATTCTGGCTCAGTATGGAATTCCCTAGTCTTTGAATGCTCTGGAACCAAGATGAGAATGTGTTAAGAGGTCAAAACAACAACAAATGATAGATTTCAATCATCAGGAGGACTCTATAAACAAGTGAAGTTTGGGGGCCCTTCCACAGCTAAAAGATAGCTAGCAGCTATGTTGTGACCTTTCAAATTGTTTCCCTTGGGATGGCTGATGGGCCTAACACAGGTCCCAGAGGAATAAACCTCCCCACCAACCTTTGTCTAGTTCCACTTAAGAGAGAAAGCTGGACTTGAAACAGTGTCAGAAGTAAAGGTCAGTGCTTTATTTACATGAGCTTCATATGCTAGAGTTCTCCCCTCTGCTTTCTCTTTCTTTCCCCAGAGATCTCTGCTTAAGTCATTCCATCCCTTGAACTACTTCTTAGTGACAATTTTTCTTCATCCACAAGTCTTGTCTTTTAAGACACATATTCAGGCAGTAACATGCTAAATAAGTGCAGGTTTTGTCCCGTAATTTGGATGCTTTTCCTCTGCTGAGGTTTTCCTAGGTTTCACTATATACCACAGAACAAAGTATGTATTTGCTGCTAGGAACCAGAGTAAAATCAGCATTTGGGGGAAAGTAAAATTGAGTTCCGTATTTTACAGGGAAGAGTTGCAAATAGCTCTGCGTTTCTGAGTATTGTGAAATTCCCAGAAGAAAAGGTCTTTATTACAAGAGCACCTATTACACTTGAAAAACTCACTACTTCTGGAACAGCCTCTACTTTCAACCATACCTGTTTTTTTTTCTCTAGTTGGTAGACAGGGAAACTTATTTTAAAAAGTTGGGGTTTCATCCAGTGACTCCTTATATCAGTGGGAATCTTTCTACTGACTTCAATGGGAGCTGTGTGCAGCTCCTGAATTGCTATCATTTTCCAACTAGTGAAGACACTTGAGCATCTGGTGCTGTTCTAGCAAGCTTCTTACGCAGCTTTGGTGAGAATTTTGAAGCTGACATAGAAAGATTTTTCCAGGGCTCACAAGCTCTTTGTATCTTCTTTTCTTTTTAGAAACACTCCTGACACGCTTGTGATACTGTTTGAATATGAAAAAATAGAAGAGAAAGCTAAACTGAGCATTGTAAAACATTCTGGGCAAGCGTTTGCTTGAGTTTAAAAATGGACTTGCTTCTCTGTGCTTATACAAATTTTTAGCACTTTGGAAGAACTGAGATATGTGATTGCTCTTGGAACGTGGAGTTCAACCCCCACTCCCTTTTCCCCCTCCTCCCCCAACTCTGCAGGCGATACAGGTCTGGGTTATGAAGAAATAGCCATGCTGAAGGCAACACTGGCACAGGTCTCCTGGGGTGGCTTCTTCCTGAGTTTGGGTAGGCGGTTTCTCTATCTCCCACTGGAATGACTGGTTTCTTTCATGTGGGCTGAGGGACATGGGTGACAATCTTACCATGTAGCCAAACGGTGTCTTAAGTAAGGTCGGCTGCCCAGGGAAAATATACGCATCTAATGCAAGTCTTATTCTATTAATCTGTACTTTCCCTTGGGAAATAGATCTCCCTTTTTTTTTCCATCCTATGAAACAAACCTTATTATTTTTTTGCTGCGATGGTATTGATGATCGAGAAACAGGAAAACCACCATGTAATCTGTATGATCAGTAACAGTGAAGGGGCACGACCAGAATCCAGTGTCAAATATTCACACTAAACTATCTGTGCTCTCGCTATACAGGAAAAACCTACTCAAATTCTGTGGAATGAGAATCACATTTAGGAAAAAGCAGTCTGCTCACGTATGTGTCATTAGTAGAAAGACTGGCAAATAAATTATCTACTGTGAATTACGCACTAATACAAGTGATGTGTGTCTGTGTGAATTCATTTACACGTGTTGAGGTGTATGTATGCATATGAACGTAAGTGTATCTCCTCTCTCTTTACCTCTCTTTCATACATTGGTACAGTGAGAGTAACAACTGCCACGTTACTTCTCAGACATCAAGAGTCTGTACAGGCCTGGGTATACTTGCTTTTTTCCTCTCATTTTAATAATTTCAGTAAAAAGGCTCTCTCCTTGATACCCACTTCCAAAACGCCCACTCACTTACTTCAGAACAAATCCAGCCTTGCTTGTACATGTGCGCGTGTTGAACAAACCCTCATAAAATGCCTATCACATCATTATTTTGTTTAAACATTTTTATTTCTCCAGAGAATTTAAAATACACAAACATGTGATTCCATGAGGAAATGATCCAAAAGAGATTATAAATACAGCTATAAATGTCAAAGTTCTCAAAACATTTCACTGGCTCTATCTTCAGAAGAGACTGTTTACAGAGAAAACCCACGTCAGTGTGTTTTATTATTGTTATTGTGTGTTAAATGTTACAAATGCAATCTGTTTGCCTTACACGTAAACCATAGTCTCCAAATATCTTTAAGAATCACCTCTAATAGTTGTACTCAGAGACAGGAGTATAATTTAGTAGGATATTAAGCAATCTCTCCACAGCAGGAAAGGTTTTTGGGTTTCATACAACTCTCGTCAGAGGCACCTATCCTTAATCTCCCTAGAAATTAATATTTTGCAGTGGATCGTCACTCCAGGCTCCATGTTTGTGAGAGGGATTCGAAAACAGGAAGGTCAAAATGCAGACCTTTTAAAACTTGAGTTCTTGCAGACTTGGTATAATTTTTATTTATTAAGAGCCATCAAAGGCTTTTTTGGCTTTTCCCCTAAGTAATTTTAAATTTCTTTCTGTATCTGTCTTCAACATGATGCCTGAGAGACCTCTGCTACAAAAAGTTCACACTCCTTTCCATCTTTGATGGGAGAGGAATCTCTGGAAATGAATGAGTCTGAGTTAGAAGAATGAAACAAACAAGCACCAAGTCTCTTGAAAAATACAATATGCCTAAATTTGACAGTGTAAGTTTAAAATCCACAGCATGGAATGAATTCTAATACAGAGGGCTGGAGTAGCACATATCTGAAATTTGTCACGGATATTTAAATTGTTAGGAAAAATGTTAAGACTGGAAGATCTTTTTCTTTGGTCTACTTGAATGTTGATCACAGCTGTTTGCTGCAATTATGGAAAACAAAGTAATATTTAAATTTCAAAATTTCTTTTTAAAGGCTGCATAGGAATTTGGGACGTAATTTCCCCGTAGTCACAGGAACCTGTGGGAAACATTTTGTCTGGAGGGTGGTCACAGAACATCCATTTTATGTTTTACAAGCTGCAAAGTCTTTCCCTCTATCCTCTACACTTATTTAAAGGCAACAGTCACAAAATTGGAATGTGCCACAGAGGGAGATCAGGAGAGGACAGAGACATCACCAGTGCACTAGCCAGTTGTGAGTGCATTTGTTAAAAGGAAATACCTCCGGAAGAAGCTACATCTTACTAGCAGATAAAGCAAAATACCTCCCAATTCTCTAACAATCTTACACAGGGAAAAAAAAAATCCTTCTTGATCACAGATCAGATTCAAATTGCAAATTATATAATAGCAAATTATGTAAATATAGGCTTGTGTGTCCCTTGTCTTCTTAATGTTATTGTCCTTCACCTTCCTTTACAACAAGGAGCAGAAGGGGTTTGAAACGCACCGTATTTTAACATGCTTCATTTCAGTATTGTCTGGAATGAGAGTTGTTCTCCTAGACCTTTGATGTTCATCAGTAGCAAAAGGTAAAGTTTTGCTCTTAAGCATTCATCCTAACTATGGTCTATCAGGAGCTCAGAGGAGAATAAACTGAATATGAGAATAATCTGACCACAGCTCCCTCTGGATCTGGGCCCCAACAGGAACAGTGCACAAAAGAGAGACAATCTGACGTCTCAGTGGGGCCAAATCATTTGCCCTTCATTTTTTAGTGGTGAAATGTATTTATTTGCTACAGCTCACTGGTCCAATAGCCCAGGATTAGAGGTTTATCTTCTGAAAGTTGGATGTTTAATTCTAGTTTTGATTTTACCCCAAAACAAAGTCTCTGTAATTCTGGTTTTATGATTTATTGGCTGCAGTTTTCCTGAGATGAAAGTAGGAGTTCAGCAATCTGTTCTTGGAAATCCAGCATTTTGCAAGGATTCTCTGTCAGCAAACATGTGATAAGCAAAGACATTTTCTTGAGTTTCAGGCCAGTGGCTTATTCACAAGATATTTTCCTCTTTGAAAACAGGTCTTCGCTCTTACTGTGTTGCTCTATTGATCAATCTGTTTTGAGAGAGCGTGAGAGCTCAGAAAAAGGAAGTTTCTTTTTTACCACATTAAATCCACTGAATTTGCCTGAGCCAGGCATGATTACTCTCCAAATGGAAAGAGTTTTATCCTAAGTATCTTGTAAGCTTTTCTGGATGCTCCTGCAACACACAGGGAAAGGAATCGGCTAAGCTACCAGTGACTAACAACTTTTCGGAATAACTCCCCGTGGCAGAGGGAATGAACACATTGTCTCCTGACACAAGTCTTCACCCACATCAGTGAATATTTTGTGCCTATACTGGGAAGGGAAGCAGGGAAAATTATTGGGTTTTGCTGAGCCTGAAGTGAACGGAGTGTGTGAAATACACAGACTTCAGAGTGATCCCATTGCTATTCTCTCTGCGTACATGGGCACGTTTATTCCCATAGCACTCAGAATAAGTGATACCCTTTAGTGGGGCAGGAAGAGGCCTGGAAAATTTTGTCTTTGTCTATTTTTCTGAAGGAAATAGCTTTGTAAAGGATTTTCAAGTCCTTGAGGCCATCCGTGCAAAATTGATCCACGTATGGAAATTTCCTGTAGAAATGTGGTACATGGCAATCGTGAACAAACATTTTCAGCTCTCACCTCTCCTCAGCTTCTTCTGGGCTTCCGCAAAAGCTCATTTTTGTGTGTCTTACTTGTCCACACAGAATTAAAGCCATGTTTATTTTTCTTCCTGCTTGTGTCCATTGGCCTCTCTGGGGTCATGGACCAAGAACTTTGAATAAATCTTGTCTTGGTTCCAGTTTAAAGAATTACTTGATAGCTACCTTGTGACTGAAAACACAAGAGCTTTGGTCTGTGGCCTCTAGCAGAGGTGCATAACATTGGAGTTCTGGTAAAAAGCCCCACTCATAGTGACATTTCAAACTAAATAATTTAGTTTCCCACCATACTGTTCAGTAACTCTGGTGTTCAGTACTAGCAAAAATCTTGCTAGTAATAGAGAAAAATCAGAAGACTTTGATGCTTACAGGAGCCAGAGGCACTTTAACAAAACCTACTTGATCTTCAAAATAGTAATAGAAATTTATCAAGAACCGGATGCTTTTATGAGACTGGCAAGAGTTCTTTTTGCCCTCTGGGCTGGAAACACTAAACCAGTCATAGCACTTCCCATACTGGACAGCAACAGAAAGTCCAGAGACTTTCTGGGAGAATGAATCAGGGCAAAAAGCATGCTTTTAATCTTTCCTCCCCATTGCCATTCACGATCCCTGGAATAACTAAAACTGGATCTAAATTTTCTGCATTTAAAATTGTGTCCCATTTTCCCATACTACGTTTTATCAACAAAAGATTTTTAGAAAAAAAAAATGTCTCCAGATTCCCAAGATGGAAGAAGTAGGAGAGAATTAAATGCACTTGAGTACATTTTTTTGCTTCAGCTTGCAATCCTGAACAGATTATTCCATTTGCTGTACTTCAACTTTCACTCTTGTGAAAATCGGAAAGAAGAGCTATTTACTGCAATTATTTCCCTACCCTCCATTCATGTCTAAAACAGTGACAAAAACATAATGGATCACTTTGTTCATTGAATAAACAACCCACAAATGCAACTTTATAAGGTACATTCCCAGGAAACAGATCTATAAACCTGGTAAATGCACCAAGACCCCATCAGGGATGTTTGAACTAAATCTTAATTTGTCATTCATGAACACTTCACATGCCCCTCTAAATGAGTTATGTACTGCATCATCAACAGGAAATATAACAGACTGCACGTTGGAGATACCAAAAAGGGCTTGTGGGAGTGTTTTATTGAGCATTGCACAGGTGTTAACAATAGAGTGGGTAACACAGATCAAAGGATTGTGCAGAAGCCACTTGATAAGTTATAAGCTGTTATTCGTCTACCTTGTTTGATAATAAACTGCGTGTCCAGTCTGGCTCCTCTGTTCATCCTGTGAGTGATAGCTCAACAGAATAGAGGTGAACAGCAATGGTATCACTGCTAACTTGACTCCACTGCTTCAATCCCAGATGTTTTTTATGACAACTTAGAGCAAGTTTGAGGCTGACCTAAACTGTGATGATGACAGCTCTGGCAAAAAACCCAAGCCTGCTCAAAACCAAACTAAATTTCCTACTCTTATCAGGCCTTCTGCATGGCAGGGATGGCCCAGTGCCAGCGGGATATAGCCCAAATGGGCGACGTCTCAGCATCATGGTGAGACTGTGTACGCAGGTATCTGAAGGACCTCCTCAGCATTGGAAGCCAGCTCAGACAGCGGAGTAAGGAGAGAGTCACTCAGTTTAGGAGGATTGTTTCCAGGCCTCCAAAGAATGTCCTGTAGAAAAGGCAGACAGTAGTAAGTTTTCTGATACAGACTTTTCTTTGTAACAGGCACTGATTTATAGGAGGAGGGAGATTTGAAGTTACTAGGTGACTACCATGATGCAGTGGTACCCTAAAGGCTGTACATCCACCTTCTCAACCTTCCTTCTCTCCTTTTCCATCCACACTGGAGCTGTATTATCTTTCCTCATTGTCAAATGAGGGTGCGAAAGACCAAATGACTGGGGTCACAATGTCTAGCTCAGTAAGTTTTGCTAGAACTCTAATTTAATCTGCTCTGGTTTTGTTTCAGTTTGCAGGCTCTCTCCAGTGTTTTCTGTATGCTTGAGAGCTTTGCTTCAGATCAGTAGTCATGGCGGCAAGTGCTGGGCAGTGGGCTGAAGCAATTTTATCTTGATGTGACAAAATAAAAGTGCATTACAAATGGCAGTGACAAGGTTTTAGTATTGGCAGCCTTGCTGAAAAAAAGGATGTGAAAAATGTCTGCCCACTGGGCCCAGAAGTTGTTACTGTACTGACTGTGCTACAGAGGCACTTGTGTTTTTTGAGACCAAAGAAACAGATGGAGACAGAAACACTGATTTCCATGTATACATTCTGTTAACATCTTCTCAGCTTAAAGTTCGCTTCACGTCCTTGAGCCTTCCAAATAGCACAGTAATGAATATGGAAGAAAAGTGCATGGTTTTGACTCAGCATCAACAGAGTACAACTCAGTACTCTCTGAAAAGTGCAGTGAAAGAGCCATCCTCCAAAAGGTTATAATTTTTGTCTGAATAGCAGAGTCACATAGCAGGCAAGGCACACTGTCTAGTGTGATAGGCGTTCTGCTGACAAACGTTAGGGGCAATTCTTACTCTGAAGACCTTGCAGGCCACTTGGGATTGTTTTGCTTGTTTTATAAATGAGCAATGGAGGCAAACAACGATTGAAGGACTGCATCCTGTTCCAGTGTCCAAGACACAGGAATCATCCTCTTTCTCACAGCTCCCCAATGTAGGAAGTATTGGCTCATTGCTAACTCCCAGTACCTGAGCTGGAAAGAGAGGTGCTTCATTTGGAAAAGCCCAACCTGCTAACAGGGCAAAAACCTGAAAATGTTGCATCCAGGCACTTGCATTTTGAAGTTCTGAAAGTGGATTATATTTTTTTTTCCAGTCTATTAATTTGTTCTTCCAATCAGTCAGCCCCACAAAGACGCAGCTCCCCAGGCACACACCCTGCTAGCAAACCCGCATCTGCAGAAGGTCCCTCCTTACGCTATATGCAAATCCTTCTGGAAGCTGGGAATCATTTGACTTATGAGGTTCCTGTCTCTTATACCCAAGCCATTCATCTAATTTACATGTATTCAGCTGCTTGTTTGTTTGCTTAGCATGCTAAGTATCGGTTTTTAGAGAGATTCACCATCTATATATGCTCTTTACAGGATGTGCTCATGTGTTACACAAAGTCTGTTTCTCTGTTTACCTCCTGCTGATTCCCTGGAGAGGATTGTGATGAGGTCTCCTGTGCACCATGTGAAAACTCATTTCCATGCTATATAGTATGTATGATATACGTATGCTTCTTTACCAGCTCTTGCTGTTGGGCTGACCCTGTTGTTCTATGGTCTTCTCTCTTCTTTCCGTGGCAATTTTAGATACTGACATTGTTTTACACTCTTTATTTTCACCAAAATAAACAAATTATGAGCAGTATGCACCACAGCAGGGTGAGTGGGTCATTGAATTGTCTTACACACTGCTAGAAATCACTGAGAAATGGTTTCATAAATCGTTCCAGGAAGAACTGGTCTCCAGCCAGAGCTGTGGCATAACATTTGGTGACATATAACTTTGAAACTCAAGTTCAGTCAAACAGAAAGGTGCTCTTAAAATAAAATACCCACCATGTAGAAGGAAATTAAAGAAAAGACAGATTGTTTCCTCTTTTTTTCTGACAAAGAATATTTTTCAAATTTTCAAACATGGTTCTTGAAGAACACATATTTGTACTTGGGCATCTTGAAAAATGCAGCTAGATTCTCATAGATGACGACTCAACTTTCCACTGATGATAATGGGGTTTGGATCAGGCCCTCTGTTTGTACATGCCTTGTAGGTAAACAGAAACTTTAACATCTCTTGCTTGTAATCCTCTCGTACATACAGAGAACAAAATTCATCATGTGAGGTAAGGAAGGAATAAAATAAACATTCAGGTTATGCTTGCCAACAAAAGCAAACAGCAGGCCCTCCAAAGCAGCCTAAAAACCTTGCCTGTGAACAGTTCTGGAGTCTCAGTGCCGTTTTAACACAACAAACCCCTTCTGGGACTACCATGGTAATTGCTGCAAGAAAAATAATTTTCATCTGGTAGCTAACTGTGCTGTATTTCAAGCCAGTGCCTAGATTATCCTTAAATACCTTTGACCCCAGGGAAATTTAAATTTAACCTTTTGTAACATTGCATTTACTAGTTCCAAATTACCATTACCATTATTTTAAGCTATAAGTTTGATAGACTATATGACCTAGTGTAGATAAGATATAATTGAGACTGGTAAAAAGTAAACAATTGTTTCACAAGCTGTTCTGGGAACTGATCAATGTGTTAATGTCATATCTTGCAGAGTTGATTGGTCAAGTGAAAAAAAAGAAGAACAAGAGAGGTTTTCATCCATCTGCTTTCAGAGATCACCATTTCAGCCTGTACCCTGGACTATTCCCTATTTACAGCTGCAGAAAACTCCTGGCTGACAAGAGAGGGGCAAAAGGCTTTCTCCTGAAGAAAAGTCACTCCACGTATCAGACTGTAGCACGTTCAGGATGAAAAAGACATTATCCACTCACACCCCCTTGAGATCCAGATGGCAGAAATGAATGGGTCATATAGTGTCTCTCTAGCTACTGAGTAGCATCTCCATAAGAATGTTGTCCACAGGGTAAATGTTATTTTTCACAATGCTTTTTGGAAAGCTGTAGTATAAACACCAGTGTAAGTTCAATAGCACTTATATTGAAGGCAGTGAGAACTGGGAGAAAAAGGCCTACAGCTTATGAAAGCTTGGAGAAAAAGCTAAGAGTTGTGTAAAAAAAATGCTAGAATTAGTAGGAATCTCTATTTGCCCTCCAGCTGTCCTCTCTTTTTAAGCTTTGGGAAAAAAATGACAACAGTTCATCTATTTTATTAACTTCTTGTCTTCCCAGGAGAATTAGATGGGTGCAGACAGAAAGGATGGAGAGGATTATTTTAGGCTAGTACCTAGGGTATTAATTATATACCTAGGGTATAATTAGGGTATAGCTAAGAAACCTGGGATAATTATAGGAAATGGAAAACCGAGGCTGAATATTTGAAAAAATTCTTTTTCTCTGTACTGAGCTGTAGAATAGTTGCTCACGAGAAATGTTCATTGTTTTGCATATGTAAAAAAGTGATGGACTATGTATTGGGAAATATATCTTATAAATGCCTTTGCTTTCAAAACATGCTTCTCATTTTAAGTTCCAGATGATCCACATCTGTCGGTGTCCTCTGGTTTTCACTTGTACCTTGTTTATATCAGAAATAAGCGATCATAGGATTGAGGGTAAAGAGCTGTTCATGTGCTTGAAATCCTGAATCATTTGCTTTTCCATGCATCCCTTCTGCTACTGTTACTGTTTCAATGACAGTCACTCAGCTCTTTTCCCCACGTCGTGTCTAACCTGTTGCTTAGGGAAAATGGAGGCTGTGCTTGGAACTACATCACAAGGAGCAACCTTTCCACCAAAGGAAGATGGACAGGATGCAGGAACAAGTCTCTCCTAACTCTAACTTTAGGATTATCTGAAAATACTCTTCCAACTGCATTAGCTACAGGGAGAGGGGACCAATACCATGGTATCTTGGGTAAGTGCTTCAGTGCCTCCAGAGCTCAGCCCACCAATAAACTTTGCAATCCACTGATCTCTCTGAACATCTCTGAGGGCTTCCCACAGCATCTGCAATCATCCTTTAAAGGTCTTGAGGAGCTTGCAGGTTCCAATCTGCCCCAGAGTGTGAAGAAGGATATCCAGATGAAGCACAGGCAGAAACATTGTTTGAAATGTACTTTTAATGACCACAGGGCTTTGGTCCGTGCCACTAGTATTGACAAAGACTGGATTATTTGTGTACCTTTTCCTCTGGTGATACCTGGTAGTGCACACCACTTGCTTAATCTGAGTTTCTTGAGGGCAGAGAAAAGGGAAGACTGAAAATTACAACTAGTATTTTGAACTGCAGGAGAGTGTCCCTGTTTTTCTTTTGTTCTTTGCAGGAAGCTAATTGCTGTCATCTTTCTAGGAGAGAGTGCCCTTACAATTGAATCTCAGGAGTTTTATAACATGTCTTAAAAATGGTTTGTTTATTATTTTGTGTTTTTCCTGTTGTTCCTCCCTTCTCTCCACTGATTTGCTTCAGAGAAGCTAAGTGTACTGTACATAAACAGCTACAGCAAAAACTACTTTCTGTTTTTTCTCTAGATTTTTACATGTTTTTAATGACTTTCAATCAAAGACAATCTGTAGTTGTAATAAAGCAATGGATGTTTATTATTATTGCTATTACATTATTATTATTATACTGTACACTATTATTATTGAATTGTAAACTTGAACTCTGTGGTGCATTTTTACAATTTTCTCTGATTTGTGAGTGTTTGGGGGGTTCATTTACATAAAATGCAGAACTGATGGAGTTTTCATGCATCCTACAGTGAATTTCACTTTGTAAATTTGTTTTAAAAGAGTAATGTCACTCATTTTTGATTACCTTAGTAATTTGCTCTGCCTCTAGTTGGTCACAATTTTAATTTAAGGAAAGGATTCGATGTCTCAGAGACACTGGCGGATCCTGCCAGTGAATCCCACTGCCTGTGGGAAGTGCTGATTGATATTCAGAGCTTTAACACTTCCCATTTTGCTGAAGGAGGAGCTTCATCACAGACATTCTAGCTCTTCGGGCCCTATTTTTCACTTTTTTACATCCCAACCACGTGTCTCGTGCTGTGCCACAGCTATAGTACTGAATTCCTCATCAGAGAGCTCTCTGAAAGCAAGATAATACTCCTGCAGTCTCAGCAGTTACCATGTCCTCTGGGAGAGAAAATATCAGTTGTGGGGATCGACGGGACCTGCATTCTCCTTGTTTTCCTCTGTTTTCCTTGGTGCAACAAAATAAACCTTTTCTTGAGGAGAGGGCATTTGTTTAAGGTTGTACATCTTGCCATGCCCTGAGACAAATACTAGATAGCGAGTAGACAGATTTCAAAGCCATCCGGACATCTGTATGGGTTACTGCATGGAGGGCAGCAGTCGTCCCTGCTGGGATCCTGGGTTGGTAATGGTTTTGAAGGGTTTGCAGGCACACCCACATGTCTGTAGGGTATAGCAAGTCACAAGGCAGGTAGGTACGAACCGGAGCTGAAGAAAGGCAAAGGTTACGGCTCTAGACGTGAAGCTGATGGTCCTGTTATTTCAGCTCTGGGTGACAGATAATCCATTTTATAGGCATTTGCTGGATGGGATCAGTCAAGGGGATGTTTGAACACCTGGGGCGGTTTGACCTGTGATTGTGTCACCCCTGTGAGGAAGTTTCTCATTCTCAGCTGCTATTTTGCTGCTTTACCTGCCAGCTCTCCATGTTCTTTATAGCTGGCTGAAGTTTATATGTTTTAACCATATGGTAACCAGTCTTCGCTTAGCTTAAAATCTTGCTGCTGAGCTGAGCAGGAAGACAGTTATAAGCCCTGAAAGCAAGGCACAGACTCTGCTTTTCCCTCCAGCACCACACAGAGATGTTAGAAATGTCTCCATGCTCACATTTTCAGCAGCTTTCCCCAGCCAGCTGAAGGCTTATCCTCATGCTTCCTTCTGAATATGGCCTTCACGGGCCACGATGAATGTGGCACCAGATCTGTGACAGTTTGTGATAGTCTCGGCTTTTTTTTTTTTCTTATTTTTTTTCCCTAGAGAAAGAAATGGATTCATATTTTATCTACTTTTGGCAAAAGCAAGCAAGCGAACAGGGAGAACAGCTACGGTGGGAGGGTGGGGCCTGAGGCCTGCAGGAAGGCAGCAGCTTCTGGTGAGGAGCTTCAGGAAAAGCCCAGAGGCCCCAGGGGTGGGAGAGCTCTTTCAGCATTTCTTGGAGACTTGAAAAGGAAAGGACAATGGATTTAATCTCCAGGTAGGTTACTTCTATTAAAGCTGAGAAGGCAGGAAAGGTAGGGGTGGCTCCATGAAAACCTTGGGCAACTTCGCTCCCCTGGACTCCCCAAGAGGAGATGCCACCACAGCCTGACGCCACACGTGCTGCCCTGAGAAGCAGCGAGGCAAAGGCAGCCCTGAAACTGAGGTCCTGGGAGTCAAAGCAGTAAAATAGAGAACTGCAGTCACCAGGGTGAAGGCCTGGTGGAGGACATGCTGGCAGTGCAGGGCTCTTGGTGAGCTGTGTGGCTGACCTTACGGTGAGAGGAACGGGTATCAAATAAGGCCAGCAGCCATAGAGGGGTGAGCAACGGGATCATGACCAGTGGTTTCTTGGCTGAGGCAGTGAAGCCTGACACCCAGAGCTGCGGTAGCTGTGGAAATGTTGCACCTCCCTGGAGATCAGTGAGGCAGAGGGGGAAAGCGGTGACTTGTCACCCATTCTGTCACTCACCCTTGCCACGGGAAAGCTTGGACTATGGCCAGTGTGCTCTGGAGGCTGGTAGAGAGCCATAGGGGATTATTAACATGTCCTTATTTTCTTTCTTTCTTTTGTTCCCCTCTCTCTTTTGCAATAGATGTTCTGTTGTTTAAGTCTGTGTGCTTAACTCATTGTGTGTGAGGGGGAATAAGAGTGCTTCATGCGCACCCAAGCCACGGGTTTTCTTAAGATTTCTGGATTTGGAGTTTATGCCAGGGTTTAAACAGTTCAGAAAGAATTCCCTAGAGGCCCCTCATGGCTGCCAAAAAGCATCCTGGCAGATGGGTTGCAACTCCATGACTTGATGCAAGCACGTGGGAGGATGTTCCCACTCAGCACGTCATGGCCCTGATGCCTCCCTGTCCTCACGCTGCTCTTCAGCAGCAACTCCGCTGCTGGGCCCAGCCTGCCCAGCAAGGGGAACTCTCCCAGAGAATCTCTCCTTGCATCCAGCTATTGATCTCACACAGCACCGCTGTAAATGATCACTTTCGGCGTGGTCTGTAATCAGGATGAAGCTGAGATTTATTGAAGTTCCCCTCCTCAAGGGCCAGGGGTATTTATCTGAATTCAGTGGGTCCTCATTTGCCTGGTGACAGGACTGTGCGGATCCTCAATCACTGTCTTTTTATTTTAGCAGCAGCAGACTCTTTTCTTCTTGAAGACCAGAAGGGCAAAGCCCTCTGAAACAAAAACCCTCATCAGAGGTTAAAAAAGCCCAAAACACTAATTAAAATAAATAACTAGGGACATAGTGAGAATGTTTGCCCACAAGGCAGGTTCTTGCAGGCTGTATTTTTCAACATTCCGGAAAATAACCACTGAAAATTTTGCCTTTTTTTTTTGCAAGCGTCTACTTGCAAAGTCCTTTGAATAGCATGGTAGTTTCTCTTAAACATTTAGCACACTGCTGTTTGCAAAAAGGCAGTGAATATTTTCTTAGCACATTCTAAATTATTTGAAGCTTTTTGCTAAAATAACAAATTAGTGCTCACCTTAGCCAAACCCACAAATATTTGTACAATTAAACGGCAAGCTTTGTAGTCAGAGAAGGAAAAGCATTCTCTTGTATTTTGTGGCGCCGAGCAGATTTTTTTTTGTCCCACTAGATTAAGTTAGATCAACCAATCAGATAAAAAGAGCAACACCAAATGTATGAAACAATAAATTAAAGCCTTCGTTTTTAGGAATGCTTAATTCATTAGCTTGGATATTTGGAAAGATTGAAATGCTGTGGAGGTGGGATAGAGATAAGGTCTTATCTGGCAGTTATACCTGTGGGTTTTAGAGGATTAGAGAAGGTAACTGTAGCATGCAGGTGTATCAAAACCAAGTGAATAGAAAGGAAGTAAGGTGGCATGCTACCTTCAGCTACGGCTCTTAGAAATATCTCTTTTTTAGGCCTTATGTAAGTTATTGTTATGTAAGTGACCTGCACTCCGTCTCCTTGTTTTTGCCTCCTGTCCATTGCAGGCAGCGGGGAAGAAGGTAGAGGTGAGAATAAAACAGGTTAAAAAGGGAAAGGAGAGAGATAACTATTTCCTTGACCCATAGCAGACCCGAGAAGAGCTCTGAAGGTGAGGGCACTGCGCCAGCAGGGAGTTTTCAGGAGGGGACTGACATGCCAAGAAGCGCCTGGTAGGGAGACAGTTTTCTGCCTGAGGAAGGGGAGGCGTCCGCTGTAGGCATAGGGCAATGTGTGTGTGGCTCCTGCCTGCCCTGGCCTGCAGGACACCCCTTTGGCAAAGAGCCTCCTTGCTGGAGCAGGACAGCAGTGGCATTTAGGTTGTGCATTAGTGCCCACTTAATCTACTATTTCCTGTGATGACTGAGGTGGGAAAGGGGGTCACTGACCATCAGAATCGAATGTGCCATTTTGTATATGATACATCATCCCTTTATTGATAGATATAACTCACTCGCTCTCTCTGTAATTCACTAAGGACAATTGAAGGCCAAATATTTCAAAAGTGGTTTTAAAGTGATGCACGTAGCTGATAAAAAGAGTGTAACCCCTCCCCTCCAAAAAAAAAACCCCAAAGAAACACTGATATTTTGTGGAAAGTGTTGACATACTAGAAACTATTCCATTGCTTTAAAATAGAATTTCAGTCTTTCTGTTTCCAGGGATATTTTCATAAAGACGTGGTCTTTATTGCTTGAGAGATCATCTGCTCCTGCTGCTTATTCATCACTTGCAGCCATATAACACACAGTCCTCTGTGACATCATAATCATCTCCAGAGCAACTAATTATGATGCCACAATCACAGGAGTGACTTCAAGTGAGGAATAAGCAGCAGGAGCAAATGAACTTGCTAAGTAACAAATAGTCTGTTTTCAGGCAAATGTCCCCAGTAATAAAATAGGAGGAGGGGGGAAACCTACAGAAAACATGACACATGGCCAGAAATATTCGTAAATAGAACATTTAACAAAGTTTTTCACAAACGCCTCTTTGATGTCACATGCTGTAACTAGCTTCTCTGGGCCAAATCCTGAAAAACTGGAATAACTCCAAGGATTTGAGTCACTTGTATTGGCAAGGAAACAAAATGCACCAGATTACTTCAGATTTGCCCCAGTGCAACTGAACCTACTATGTAAATAAAATTAAAGCATCATCAAAAGGGGCTTTTACATTCAAATTAGGCACAAAACAAGAAAATTGATCAGAATTGATAATTGTCAAACAACAGTGGCTTTAAACTGCTTTAGTTAGAATTAAGCTTTGTAGAGTCAATGGCTATGTATACATAGGCATGAAAGAGAAACCATCCTTTCACCTGTGTAACAAAGCTATCATAATCTTGAAAACATGGCCCTGAACAAGAAGATTAAAATGGTAATGGTGACTTTGGCAAGAAAATACCATGACAAACCTCAGGTTTCTTATGGATCCGCTTGGTTTCAAATAAAGGGCAAAAAAAAAGAAAAAGATTTTTTGGAAACTGAAGAAGTGAAGGTGAAGTAGTGTGGTTGTTTATTTTTTTGTTTTAATTTCCAGAAAGTATACTCTATATTGAACAACAACAGATGTCCTAGGAGTGAATGCAGGGCCGTAATTCACTCTCAAGGCTCTGCTGCTGTTCATAAACTGCTCAGGCGCTGTCTGACATCGGCAGAGTCCCGCAAGTGAATTACAGTCCCCTACCCACACTGGGGCCATACATTATTGGATGCAACGGGCAGCCAAGACACAGTTGGCTCATCTCACCAACTGGTTTGCAGGCAGACTGGTAGTGGAGGAAAAATTTTTATTAATCAGAGGTATTTTTTCTAAACACCTTTGTTACTTACCGGATATGTTCTGAAGCGAGTGTTGGTATCGCAGAGTTGGCGGCATTAACTTTGGGATTTGCTGCTAGAGTAGAAGCAAGGAGATTTGAGGAGCATGTTAAACCTCCAGGAGAACGTTGTCTGAATTTCATTCATTTCTGCCTGTATGACACCATGAGAGGAGGAAAGGACATTAGTGCCCACAAAATGGTCTAGGGAACAGGTGTTACAGCTGATGGCAGGTTAAAATAGACCTGGAGGCTCCAAGAAATAGCCGTTTCCCAACTACTAGAGAATAGCCCAGATGGTAGATATTCTGATATCAGTGAATCTTTAATACTATCTCATAAAGATTTAAAATGCAGTTCAATTTCAGCACAGTTATAAACTCACATCTTACAGTCATACCAAAAGCTCCCTTAATACAATATGGCTGCTCGCGCTAAAAGCAACTTAAGCTAAGGATCACTAGTAAATCATTTGTTTTATGCTCAGTTTCTCTGAAAAAGTATTTCCCACATGTAGTAACTTTGTTCTCAGCATTTTTCTTCTGGGATTTAAGTAACCCACAATCCCTTCTCATTTTACTAGATACCTAAAATGCTACATATTGCAAGAAAGCTCGGCCAGAATTCTTCACTTGAAAGGAATATTTGGTTTATTTTAGAATCCTTAATAACTAGAGAAAACCTCCCCCACCCCCCAAAAAAGCCTGTACTACCATTCTTGTCCTCAAGTCCCGTTGCCACATCTCCCATAATTACCAACCCCCAGAGGCTGATTTTGAAGTCATCTATCTGGAACAGGCGCAGCTGAAAAGAGTGGGAGGAGAGCAGTGACTCAGCACTACAGACTATAGTGCAATTTGCTTTCTTTTTGTTTCCACTTCACCATTAAAAGTATAACCAGAAAGGCTAAAATGAGGAACATGGCAAGATTCGGGGCAAAAGTCAGAACTGCAAAGAAAAGTAACAAGGCTTTTTGTTTACTTATTTTGCTGGGGTTTTGCTTTTGCAAAGCATTGGGGAAGCGTTTGACTTTAAAAGCCTACCTCTTAGGTGAACCTATTAATATGGGCCAGGTAGTTGCTGGGAATAAATTAGGGAAATCTTGTGATAGCTTTTATCAACGTGTTGAAGAGTTATATTTTAACTACTTCTTTGTTTTCAACACAAAGAAGTTGGTGTTAGACATCAAATTTGGAAGAGGAAAGAAATAGTATGCTAATGTAATTCATGGTCAGATGATACAAAGTCAAAAGAAGTTGCAAATCTGAGTGAAGATAGAAAAATTACAATAGGCTACAGAGAGGCTAGAAGCATTGGCAAAAACAGCATAAAGGGATTCAGTGTGGGGAAAAACAGTAGCTCAGATAGAACAATAGAGGCAAGTGATCCAGAACATTGAAATTCAATGGAAAGCAAAAATATGGAAAGCAATTGCTCTGTGAAAAAGGAAATGTTGTTACTGGGCAGTAATTAGATATGGGTTTGAATTGCAAATAAATCAACCAAACAAAAAAAAAAAAAAAGGAGGGCAAGTGCAATATCAGGCTGTATATGTCAAAGTGCAACGTGAGCAGAGACAGTGGTTCTTAAGAAACTGTGTTTGGGTTGACTCTTCCTTTCCGAATGTCACACTAGCAAAGGGAAAAAAAATCCTAGCAAGTCATTAACTTCTTTGAGTCTTTTGTGAGGAACTTGTTTTAGCTTTTATCCTCCAATGCCTTACAATCAATGAGGGACTATTCCACTCTGAATTGAAAAGTGCTCTTGCCCAAATTGATTCCAATAGAGGAAAATTTGTTGGACTACCCCAAGGCCTGACTCTCCCACGTTCAAGCGCTGAGTGTTCTTCTAGGTACCTCTGTTATTAAATAGCCTCTCTGCTGACATCCCCATACAAACCATTATTGTGGGGGTTTTTTCTGTCTTGAAGAAATACACTAGTCTCAAACCAGTCATCTGCATGTTAAGCTGTATTTAGAACAAATCATTTTAAAGCAAAACAACAACAAAAACAACAAAAGAGCCATGCTGATTTTTTTCTAGATTTTTAACAAAATGTTTGATGTTGTAGAGATTTCCAAACAATTAATGTGAAATTGGGGATTGTTGTTCCCATGATTTATTTACCATCTATAGAGAACTCAGCTGTGGTGCTGCTGCTATTGCTACTTTCCCTCTGCATTTAGAGTTGAAAACTGGTAAGCTCTTTGTTGGGGCATGTTTCCATCGAATTACAGTGTGCTGGAACTGCAAAGTTCAAGCTATAGCAGTGTGAAACAGTTGTTTCAACAAAGCACAAGCAGAAGTGGCTGGCTTGGGGTCTTTTTTGCTTCTTTCTCTCCCTAATACATTGTGTAAGCTTGGGAAGGCCTGAAGAGTCACGTTTTTTAACATGCCTGGCAGTTGTGGTAAGGAAGGAAGTGCTGTTCCCTCATCAGCAATAGGCAGATCACCTGTATCCAAGGGCTGGTGCTTGGTGCTGCTGCTCTCCCGGCCTGTTTGACGCACACTACTTGCAGGTAAATAACTCATCCTCAAAGGTAATTTCTTCTTTTAGGCTTCACACCCAGCTCTTGAAAACCGCAGTAGTGAACTTGTGACATGCTCCATTTGTTTCAAAAAGTGCAAAACAAACAAAGCAAGGCAAATACCCAATTTTCTTTGGAGCAATGTGGGATTGCTGTAGAAAAAAGATGCTTTTCCAGAGAGGAAGAAAATGTCCAGGTTGCAGCAGATGCAAGGGATAACTTGCAGGATGCCCTGAATTTTTGTTCTGTACAGCTTAATGGAAAAAGAGTTGTGTCGTCAATGATGCATTTAAAGTGAGCTTAAGTAGTCGGGAATATTCTCATGTCCCATTTTACAGCAAAATTGCTGCAATTTTTCTTGAGTAAACCTATCTCAGGGATGGAGGGAAGGAGGCAGGCTGTTTGCGGGTCTGTTTCAGACCATGCTGACCCTCCACTGTCACCGCCAGCAGATTCCCCTGGGTCACTTCAGGCAGGAAATCTTTGTCCTGGCTTAAGAGACTTCTTCGGTTACTAGTTTCCTTACAACATGATTCATCTGGAGCTGCAAATGTTGAGCTGTTTTCACCGGGCTTTCTTTTCAAAAAGGCAAATCTCAGAGGGCAGGGGTAGCCACTGGACCCCAGCTGCTTTCTGCTTGCTCCAGCCGGAGTCAGGCCTTCCCTGTCCTCATGCTTGATAAGCACCTAAATTACCAGATTTAGCTCCCCTACATTTTGCCGGTTCCCCGAGGGGAATCAGTTGACTGACTGGTTTCTATCTATATGTAGGATAGAGGGAAGTGATGCAGAGATTTGTGGCAGAACTCGGGGGGAAGGAGGATATTTTGTTTGTGCTTTCCTCAGCTAGAAAAACATTTATTATTTTTTTTTTACCACTGCTACTAAGAATCCTATTTCCCTTGTCTCTTGTTTTAATACTGTAGGGCTGCTTTTGATGGTGGCAGTGTAGCCAGAATTAGATCTAATAACAGTCATCGTATAGAGAATCCTAGATGCAGCACCACATAAATAAACCAGACTGGGTATTCTACAAAATTGTAAAAATGAAATAAGGAAGGTGTGAAGTTAGGGAGTTGATTTATATGTGGAAAACTAGTGCCAAGAATATTGTTATGGGCCTGGCTCCTAGAGGCAAGATTTGTTAGCAGAAACTGTCTCTAAATATTTATGCTCAGCTAAATAATTGCTAAATAATTCCAGTTCTCAGCTGGAAATTCAGGATCAGGCCTAGCCCAAATGTGTGGCTGAGTAGGATGGTATATTGGTATTTTATACAGCAGTCCTCTTACTCAATGACACTTGTAACTTTCAGGATATAATTAATCTCCTTTTATAAAGTGCTCTTCATGGTCTGTCATTGGAACACTTCTTTTAGAAGTATTTCTTTAAAATAAATGAAGCACTTAAAAGCAATATATTCGGTGTTATTTATTTGGGAATTAGTGAAGAAAGTTGTGTTTTTCTGTTCTGATTGTGTACTCTGCTTTGCATGAACTCTATTTTTGTCAGTTAACAACTTTGTGTGTGAGAGTGAGATTATGCTATTACTGTCATTATTTAGGCTTCCGCAGCTTAGGGACAAGATTTTTTTTAATGTTCTTTTTACCATGTTGGCTAATACTTACTGTGCTCAAGATTAATGGTGGGCTCCCTGTAAGGAGTTTTTTATGGAGAGACTCTAGAAGAAATTACCTCTTATGAACATACAGGGAAGAGAGAGCCTCATCACTCAATGCAGCTGGGAGACAGACATCTACAGTACAATATTCTTGTATTTTCCTCATCTCAGAGCAGTGTTACAGTGATGTGGCAAAGGGGACTATTTTGAGTTTATGATCATGAAACAAAGAAACATTTTAAAGGGACCTTGCCAAGATTGGGAATTCTGATATTGGAACAGGCCTTCCAATGGACTGGCTTTTGGTTACCTCTGTCCTCTCCCTCAGACCACCCCCTTCTCCCCATAAGAGACCTTCTGTAAATCTGTTGAAATAACCCACTGTCGGGATTTATAAAAAAACTGATCACAGCAAAAGGGAGAAGAATTGCTTCTGGGAAGTTAGCGCAGGACCGCCAGGGCCTGGGAATGAGCAGTGGGCATTGTGTGCTATTCTACAAACATGTTGTGGGATCTGAGGGCCAGCAACCAAAGGGTTGCTCTTGACATCAATGAGTCAATGGCTTAGCGCTTTTGAAAACTGGGCACTTTTCCTCAAAGGTGAAATGGCGTTGATCTCTCCTGAAAATCAGATACTAGGAAGAAGATATATTTTTCCCAAATAAAGGTTGGGGGATTTGTCCAGGCTTTCACATGCTTTGATCTGTAGCTCACTGACACCACCAGACAAACCTGCCATGGGTTGCCACAGTAGAACCAAAATCTTTCCTTGCCTTCCCTTCTCTCAGATCCCTTTTCTAAAGTGCTGGACTGCCAGAAGCACTCCCTCTCCAAAGGAGGGAGAGACAGTTCTGTGATGTTAACAAATGTCTGGTCAAAAAAGGCACCCTAAAAATTTAAGGCTCTTAATCTTCTGGACATTTTTGGATTTATGGAAGATAGGGTATCTTGCATCAATTACATGTACAAAGCAGCACCTCTCTTCTGAACCAGATATAGTTTGAATATTTATGCAGAAACAGCTCCTTTATGCATTTTCAAATGTTCCTGATCTAGTTTAATCAATTAAAACAACATTAAATGCATTTGAATATCTCAGCTCTTTCTTTTATCAATATAATTCTCAAATGTTTTCTTTTCAGAGCCCAAGGTGATGAAAAATAGATTCATTTACTCTATTACTTCTTATAATTGTGGCTCCAAGAATTTTTTTCCCTAATTTTCAAGCCACAAGAAGACTTTATGTGGCTCTGAAACTGCTGTTGGTTTTCATACCACAATACTCAAGGGCATATCTCTCCTTCAGGCTGCTATTGTTTGCAATCTGGAGATAAAGGCACACTTGATAAAACTCTTTTAATGATGTTAATATTAATACTTTGGTGGAATACTTTATCCTCTAGTAATAGCTTTAAAGAGTTTGTTGAGATTTTGTCATCTCATACATTTTAATAGAAAATTAGGTTTGTGATTAACAAGAAAAATATATCTACCTGTTACTTTATTTTACTTACAGTGTCATATAACGGCTGCCAGTGGAATAATGTATACCTTGCACCATATGTAGCTCAGCACTCATGATGAATACTTGATGCTTCAGACAGAAAGCAAGGTGCAAACTAGTTATTGGCATTAGCATAGGCCACGCTGTTCGTGTCAGTCCCTTGGGAAGCTCTGCATGGAGGTAACCTGCTCTGGGGGCAGGGTGTGAAGCACCTCTGTCTGACAGAGGGAAAGCTCCCAATCTCATAGGTAACCCAGCTGCTCTGATACTCCCTTTGCAGAGAGAAGGTCATTTTCTTATCTGTAAACCAGCAGCTCTGTGTAGGCTCCGGAGCTAAGCCAGGAACTCATCGTTTGTCCCTCTCTGCTCCTTTGGAAAGTTTTTATGCTTGAGGAAGTAGGAACAGCAGCTTGAGAGCACTTAACTGCAGGGCCATGGAGAGGAGGGCAGAGGAGTCCCCAGCTGCGGGGGGGGTTTGTTGGCTGGAAACACTGCCAGTAACTGTGTGTGATTGCAGTTGCTGAAGCCGTGCAGTGCCCGCACGGAAGGAAGCTCAGGTTAGTCCCAGGGCAGGGAGATCCCACGCTGGCTTCAGCTCCCGAGGAGCTTATGCTGCAGAGCATGCAGCACAGCGTGACATCTAGGTCATTGCAGTGGGGTCTGCTCTCATAAAAGCCATGATAAAGAAATAGTTGAGGGGCTGCTCAGTGCTTAGGGATGTGCCTTTACTGCTGCATGTCTAACAGCCATGATGCACTCTGCTGACTCCTTTGGTTCCCATTTCTAACCCATTTTTGCCGTATTTGTCACGGATCTCCTCAGTCTCAGCCAAACCAGCTATGCTGTGGATTTTAGGTTCAGGTAGTCACAATCACATTTCAATACACTGCCTAGTTGGAAATAGGAATACTGATGGCATTAGCTATTGAATCTGCATCCAGGTCTCCAGCAAGTCCACAAGCAAGCAAAAGTGAAGGCTTCATTAAGGGACTCAAGCCTCTATGTGAGAAGTCTTCATAAGGGCTGTAGCACTGCTAATTAACAGGGTTTCTTAAGAAAGGTGGAAGCAGACCTGCTGATGGGAAATCTTACTGGGACACAGTCAGTGGTATTCAATGCTATTGCTACACAACAGGAGAAAGGCAGCATTTGCCAAATAGGCCAGATTTATTCTCATGCAGGAGAGTAGGGGACCAACCTCTGGTCCCCTTGGCAGAGGGCAGAGGTGCTCTGCCTGGCATGGGACTGCGTCACAGCGATGTGAGCGATACCACTATCCTTGCACGGGTCAATCGCTTCAGATGCTATTGCATTCCCAGCTGCATAATTTATTGTGGCTGCCACGTGAGGGCTAGTGAAGACAGCCAGAATGAAGTGCTGTGCCAGTAACAGCCTTGGTAAATTAAGTAGTGATGGGCTTGAGCAGTAAGATATTGATATGGATCTGAATTTTGAACAGCTCGAGTTCAAGGGAGCTGGGATCCTGGTTTTGGGCTCTGTCCCATTTAGAATTACAGCAAATGAACCTATCACCATTTTGAACCCAATGTTTCACACTGTGATAGTGGCTGTGGGAACACTTGATCAGCTGCTGTCAGTCAGAGCAATAAATTGGCCAGCTTTGTGTCAGCTGATGAAAATGCTGCAGGAAAAAGTGCAGGCTTTAAATGTCCTTTGGTCTTTTTACTCTCAGGCCAAAAAACAAAAGATCTTCGTAATAATATAAATAAGAATGAATTCCCCAGATCCTCCTCCCTTTCAAGCTGGTAAAACAATCATCTTCTCTTCTTGCAATGCTCATCAGAGCTCAATTCTTTGTGTCGCAGCCAAGTATAGCAAAGCCACTGCAAATTAGGGAAAATAAACATTCTCTTCTTGCTTGTCATCTGAGGTTATCTTAACCTGATTCTAGCTGAACGCCACTTTGCAGGGCCTCATTACAAAGTCCAACAATTTCTTCACCTGAAGGAACCTGCCTCCTCCTGAAAAACTTCTCAGAGAGGAAGAAGTTTTTAACCCTCACATATGGAAGGATTTTAATCTTGATACTAGACAGCGTGCAGGATTCATGCTTCATAATGAGCTTCCACCGTGAATCAGGATGGGACTTTAAACCTGTTAGGGGTGGTGTAATGTGTTGATGAAAGATAATCCTGCTTGGAGTAACCTAAAAAGACCTAGTGACTGTTGGGCAAACCAGTAGGACTGACTGTGCTGGTAGTTCAGCAAGCTCAGTCTGTATCAGTCTTTGTTTGAGCTGTTCTGAGTGCATATTTTTATCTTCCAGGTACATTATCCAGTGTGTAACTTCCAGGTGACTCTTACGTGGTATGTTTAGCTTTAGAATAAAGCTTCACTGAAAAATTCAGTGTATCGTTGTTACCTTGCAGGAGCTGCAGAGAAACTCTGCCAGGGAATGTAGCATGGTTGGAAGTCTTCAACTTGCACTAAGAAAATATGATATAGATTACATGGTAGCCTTCTTTTATTTAGTGAGAAGCCAGACTATTATTTTCACTAAGCTTGACATTCTTAACTATTAACAGTTTCCTTGACCCACATTTGATGTCCTATAGTTATGTGTATAAGTACTAGACATATAGAGCTAGCAAAAATGAGTGATTCCTTGCTGAATACCCAGTATTTATGACCCCAACTTTTTCCTTTCCCTTTCTGCTGCACCAGGATTAATTCATACTATTTTCTAGAACTCTATAGCTAGGGAAACTATTTTTCAGCTCATTTATAGTTTGATCTTGCTATTCTAGATGTAATTGTTATTCCTGGGATTTTTTCTTTCTTTCAATTTTTCTTCCAGCATCATTTCTCTTCCAGATAGTTCACATTGCCCAGTGTAACCTTGCTATCAAAGATAATGGATTTTCTGAAAGACTCTTTAAGTCCCTTCTTCTATGAATAATCCTAATTGCCTAAACAGCCCATATGGCTTCCATGAGATTACTTGTTTAACTAATGGTTTCTCTCTCTTGCCTTACTGTCTCTTTCAATCCATCTGGTAATCCAAGGTTATAATTGGTCACAAATACTTTGTTAGGTTTCTTTTGCGATTCAAAAAGAAAAAAAAATCACTGAATAAATGATTCTTCTTTGTTCACCTTAAAAGGCTATCACTCTTTGACAATTCAACATTCTAATGAAAAGCTCTAGCAAAATTTTGAAATATTTTCAGCTTCTCAGCTCTTCTGACTAGTATTTTTAAACTCCATTTTCCCTAATATAAATCTACTGGACTTACCTAATGCGTATGCATGACAGTAAGTCTGAAAATGTCAGTCTACGAATACAATTTAGTAAACATGGGTATTCTGAGGAGGATATTTCTGTCTTGACAGTACCATCATGTATTGTGGTCCTTCACTGTCCTACAGTGCCTTTTAAGCAGTTGCCTTTTTCCAGTCTCAGGAGAACTTTTCAAGTGTGACGAGGTGATAATCTCTAATAGGATTTCTGCCTACAGAGTACTCACAGGGTTTTGAAGCTAACAAGTTTTACTAAAGATATTAAGCATTCTTGAAGGAAGCATGCGCAAAGAAAGAGTAATCTTAATTCTGATGTAGAACAATAGATCACCAACTTAAAGGCTAACTGATGAGTGCAGATGTTCAGGGGTCATGGCTAATTACATCAAAAGCTGGCAACCACTGGATTCTAAGTACCATATGTTGTTTCTCAAAAATAAGTGATGCTGCTCCTATCCAAGAGCCTGCCACCACTGTCAAGAAGCTAATAAAAGAGTCTGGGGTCTCAGTGGATCTGCACTGGAGCCAACGATGTAACTTTGAAGCTGCCACTTCACAGATAAAGCCTAATGTTTGTGTGCCCGAGACCTAGACAGTAGTGCTCCAGTCTCAAGTGTGAGAGTTGCTGTCTGTTCCTCTTGAGAACAAATTTGCTTGGTAGTATTTGCTGGGAAATTTGGTAGGGAAATAGAGTGCCTACAGTAACTGTAAAATGTTGCATTATTACAGGTATTCTGCAAATACTTTAACAGTCCACCATTTGTTCTGTGAATCATATCACCAATCAAACCTTGGAAGACTTTTATCTGTTTGTTCCATTATGCATGAATATTCAGGATATAATCCTTCCTCCTGCAGCATCAGGGAGTGGATCATCTCTGTTGAGCCCTGTCCTCTTAGCTGGGCCTGTCTGCGGGCAGGAGTGGCTCCTCTGTGTAGTCTGAAAGACTTGTACCAGCCCCACTGCATGGTTTTGGCCAATGTTTCAGCTCAACCCAATTTTCTTTCCTCTCTGGGTCTGAGGTTTCCCCGGGCACAGGGGTGGCTTGTCTCAGCCAAGGAGTTAGGCAGGCTGAGTAGGCAGGTGAAGAACCTGAGCTGGAGCATCATCAGGACAGCGTAGGTATGTCCATGTTGGCTGAATTCCTTTTACTTTCAGTGAATCTTGGCGTGGAGCCCTGGAGACCTATGCAAACAGAGGCCTGTGGGTATTAGCTGTGAAGGAAAGAGAATATTCTGCAGTAGTTTTACACTAAATTTTTCAAGTAGCCCAGTCACAACAATCTGTATTCTGAAAGAACATTTGTGCAAGAAAAATTGCATATTAGATATAAAACAGTGACGATTTTTGATTTTGGTTGGATGTTCTGCTCATCCATACTTGCCGGTTTTGCCTCTTATATCAAAAGCTGATCATAAAAATTAGATACCTAGCAACTTTAGTGAAAAAAAGCATAGAGGAAAAAAAAAAAGGGAGCTCTGAGGGCTCTGAAGTTTCAGTTCCTAAACACAAGACCTCATCTTCTGTTTCATTACAGTAAATGGCAACTTGACCAGCAATTTGGGGAATACAGCCCTTACGAAATGCAATGTTAAACATCCATTTTTAAAAAGTCCATCCTGTGCAGTTTTTATGACACATTTTCTCTGAATTTCAAATGTGTCAGCTGTCTTATGAGGGAAACACTTTATTTGAAATAGATCTAAATGGAGAATAATAAAATGGGGTTTTAGCCAAGACTAGACATTGTAGAAGTAACTGTATACTTCAAGTAAGAGGAGCTCTAAAAGGGCAACACAGAAAGTTACCATAATAAATACAGTCATGAAGTTTCAATGAAACAATATGGAATTTAGTACTTAAAAAGGAAAACCTGTTATAAATTATGATAGTAATTACTAGCTCATAACACCTCACATAGTTATTGCTATCAAGAAAATCTTCATTTGGAGTGAGAAATGCCTCATCAGATGTGCTGGAGCACTTGCTACACTTGCACCTTCCTGAAATTGCCTATAACCATGACACTTACAATCCTGCTGTTTACTCACATTTAAGATTAAGAAATTATTCATTGTTTAATACAGCATGTAATGCCTCCCCTAGAAAACACCTCCTCTGTGCAAACATACCATGTATTTATTATGAATGAAACTCATTAATAAGTAGTGCAATCAATATTTGAGCTCTCACAAATATCAAATGCTAGAGGTTGGCGTTTGGCAGCTATTCGTCTTAATGTCAGGATTTGGAGAACAGGTTGTACTTCAACGGAGGTATCAATTTCCATAAGTCAGAATCAGAAGTCATGTCACCTGTTTTGCCATCTATCTACTAGATCTTTCATCTGTCTCTAGCACACATGCAGACAGGCTGCAGTCACTAGTATGGCTATTACTTACTGGCTTCACTTTTACAGGAGTTTCCCCCACCACTGTGTTTATGTCCCAGCCAGGAAGATCTTTTTCAAATTACTCCCCCTTCAATCACCTTCTACTCAAATTAATTTCCTCATTCTTAACCAGAGTCTCATTGCCATCCACACTTCATCAGGTGCGAGGCCCTTCAGTCTATTCCAATGCCCAAAAACTTAGAAAAAGCTGAAAACGTAAGTAGGACTAGTCAAATTTTTTAGTGTAATCCTCTGTATTCTTCTGTTGGCTGTTTTTCTTGCTGTGTTTTTCTGTTACAAACTCAGTGCATGGAGAGTGCCTTGTACATTCAAACAAACCTAGATCTGGTGAACAAGCAGGGCTGTAATGTGAGACGTGAGTGAAGTGAGTATGAGTAAATGACTAAATCTCTAAGGACTGAGAAATGATCCCACTGGTTGAGCTATTGGCAAGGTGTGAGATTTAGCATAACTAGAAAGTGACTACCTTTAAATCAGTTCAAGTCCTCTCTGAACGTCGCTGGAGGTCACAGGGAGAAGCAGCTCTGGGGGTCCTCAAACCATACCTGGTCTTTGCGGGTCACGCACAGATTTTGGTCCTGGACACATATGCTGCACTGTAAGGCGAGCAGCTCCTGTGATGAGAAGTCCCCTACATTCCCCATCCTCTGTCCCCACCTCATCCTGGCAGGGATGCTCACTGCTCTGCTCTGCCACTGCCCCCTGACAGACCCCATCCTCTGATGGGCTCACCACAAAGACCAAGTGCCTCCTCGAAAGACTGAACTGTATTTTCTGGTGTAACCTTTAATGAAGAAATACTCTCCTAAATAAATAAGCTGTACACTTTGCATAACGTTTCCTGAGTACTACTCTCTTCACTATGGTCAGGAAAAGAAATACTGGATTCAATGCAAAATTAATTCAGCTGTTTTCCTGTGTGTCTTGCATTTCTCCTGACAGGTCTTTGGACTTTGAGCAGTGTCCTTTTGGGACCCTAAAATATTCCCTTTTGTCACTTCTTAACTTTTATAAGCTCAAATTTCTTTTCTTCAACATGAAGTGACACATATTCTGTTCCTTTTTTGTTCTTTATCATTACACAAATTCTTCTTAAATGCTTGTTCTACATGTCTTGTCTTTGTCTTTTTTTTCTGAGAGAAGAAAACCCACTGTGCCAAACCTTATTCTACACAAAACTGGGCTGGAGCCATCCTACTATTTGTTAGGGCTGATCTGTTCAGGTTATTTATTTTATTCAGTTTATGAGCAATGTAATACCTGAGCTATTCACAGACAGACATCCAGGCATCAGGCTTCATAGCCTCACTACAAGTAAATACATAATACAGTAAAAACTAAGAATGTAGCAAGATGAAGAGTAGAAGCAGAGTTCATAATGTCCAACTGAACTCATTAGTTGTATGAAGACAGATACCCCAAGCCATTACAGGAATATATATGCATGCAATTTAATTCTGTTACTCAAATATTTTAAAATGTCATTGTGGCACTTTCTAAATTGAGATCTCGGACTTTTATTTTGGGGCTGTTAAGCAGTAAAATACCTATGTGTTCATATAGGAGACATATATTCCTGGCACATTTTCTGCTATAGATCTAGAAACCTTCCCCCCTCCTTTTTTTTTTCACTTTTTTTTTTCTTTAGGTATATTAGAAGAACATTTGCACAGCAGTCCAATACAACCTGTATAAATCAGCATCACTCCATCCCAACAAGCAGTGCTATACTGATTTACACTAGCTGAAGCACCAGCTGAAGATGGTCGTAAATTTTGTGGTGGTTTTTGACTTCAGACTTCCTCCTTTTTCAAGGATATGTCTGATGAGATCTCTCATGGACAAGTGCACTATGCCTTTCCTTTTGAGAAGCTGTGTGTGTTTGTGCTACATGTAACTCCTAAAGGTGTTTTTAACTGTCCTTGATTGTTCTTCTACCAAGTCAGCATTTAAGCATAGCTCTGAAGAGACAGGTTTTTTACTCTGAATCTAGTTTTCTATGCTTCTTTTTTTTGAATATTGACATCCTTAATGCATGACATGTTAATTGAATAAATACTACTTTGAGCAGAGCATAGCTGAACTTAATTTTTAAGGAAGAATATTCTCCTCTCAAGCATCACTGAAAGCTTATACACAGAAAAAAAGAACAGTTATCTGCTGAACTGTATCAGCGTCCTCTGATATAGCCATCTTTAAAGCACTCCTTTGGGTAATAGTACTAATTAAATCCTGCAATGCTTATTCAGTCTTCTGTCCATAAAAACTCCCACTGATGGGATCTGAGAGTCCTCTGAAAAGGAGGGCTAACTTTACTTACGTGGATAGATATGGATTCAAATGCCTAACATTACACAGTCTGTTGGAAAATGTTGGCCTCCATGCTCAAAGACCACAAAATAAGAGACATCAGAGCTGGACTGACAATCAAATAGGGTCTTTCTCAGCTTCCTACCAGTATAAAGATGCACAGTAAACTACAGTGTATACTACTGGGTAGAATTTCTTTCTTTAAAGGGAAAAAAAGCACATTGAAATGATAGAAAAGGAAATCAATAGTGGTTGATTCCACTGCTTAGAAGGCATTTGTGGGACATGAGTTCAAGGTAATGCACAGTTACAAGAATAAACTATTTCAACTATTCATACATAATGCTCTGTTCCAAAACATTTGTAACTGCTCTAGAGAGAAGCTCTACACAAAGCCGTCAATACCAGAAAAAGTGTTTTGTTGAAACATTATTTTGATGAAAAAAAACCACAGGAAAATTAACTATACAATAATGTGAGCTGGTCCTATTGTATATGGATAAGTCCTTAAAATTTTATCACAGTTGGGTGAATGGCACATGACACAATGGTGATTATTCTGTTAGGGTATTAGGTATCAAACCACAGCTGTCTTGTCCAGATTTCTGTGATTTAAGCAGTGGAGGTTTATTTTCTTACAGAAGTAGATCTTGATAGGAAGGCATTTGTGATCTGCCTGGTTCTTACCAGGTTTTGGGGGCAAGTCCTGTATTGTCTATTGCTGTTTACCTCCCAGGTCACTGTGAATGTGACCTTCTTCAAAATGTCTTGGCGATTCCACTTGACCTTGCCAGACCCTAGCACCTCTGTTTTTGAAAGTCTAATGGAAAATCATGGGACTGTGACTATCAAGACACAGATTTTTCAAAGCTGCCTGTTTACATTTTGATGATTTGGATTTTTAAGTCCTGAATGTTAAGCATCTAAATCCCTTTGGCCTTGCAAAGCTAAGAGGACTGAAGAGAAATGGGGATGGTTTCTGTATAGCACTTGGAAGAATATCAGGTAGTTTATTTTTGCCTGTTCATCCAGCTGCTCAGCCATTTACCATCCTAATAAGTCTAAGTAGGCAACCTTCTGTTTCCCTAAGGAGTCTAGATTGCCTGTGGCTGTGTGGATTGGTCTTTAATAGACAAAATATCCTATATGCAGAGGAGGTCGTGCTGGTGCATTGACATTTGTTCAGGGAGGGGAATTTGCCATCACTGTCCATCTCCTTGGCTGTTTTACAGGCCATTTCTGTCCCTTCTGCAAAGGCTGTGGGTCCCGCATGTTAGCCCCCCACCTCCCGCAGAGGTAAGCCTCCCCCCGCTGTGGGCATGCAGGCACTGTCCTGTCCTGGGATATGGGAATTCTGCACCCTGACGTGGGATTGGGGCCGATGCGGCTCAGGCATTGCCCTGGAAATCTGCTTGGCATGCAGTGTGCCTGCTGCGCTTGGCAGCTCGGTGTTTCATGGCTAATCAGCATGTGCTAGAGAACAGACAGCACAGTTTAGAGTGGAACTGACCCCCAAATGTCCCTTTTTGGAAAAAAGCAAGGGTCAGATTAAAGTAAATCTCATGGCTGAGGTGCCTAGGCTGGAAGCTCTGTTTACTCTTGCTCCTGGCTTCAGGTGGCCCCTAGCATGGCAAAGGCCAGCTGGGAGACTGCCCAAAGAGCAGGGCAAGACTGGCTTTGGACCCTCCTGGCAGCCAGTCCCTGTAGCCATGCCACCCCTGTCCAGAGACCCTCTGGGCTAGCTGGTGGGCTGGGAAGCCCATGGGATAAGCACACTCACCCCTCAGCCTGCCACAGCTCTGTTTCTGGGGACAGCAGACATTTATCTGATGTCAGCTATATCAGTTTGACATTAATATCTCCAGCAATTAGTGCTTTTACAAATCAGTCATGAACTGCAGTTTTAAACTGATTTTAACAACCAAAGCACACTGCCACTAGGCAATGAAAGCAAGTTTTTCGACAGCAATATTTTAATGAATAGGAAAGAGAAACAGACTGTACCTGCTGTGCCTGCTGCTGAGTACTTTGTATCACATTTTAAGGAAAACAAGAGGTTTGTTGCGTTTTCTCTTTTTTTTTCTTTTTTTTTTTTTTGTTCTTAGTAGAAGAATACTGGCTGGACAAAACACAGGATTGAAACTCTCAGGCTTGTAATTCCCTCAGAAAGGCAGTGAGCTTGCAAAGCAATTATGGGTTTCTGTGGATTAGGATAAATAACCTCTCTGAACTATAGTTCACTATAGTGTTGTTACATACAAAACCAAAGCATATCCTACAGCAATCTCTGCTGTTCTCTGGTGTAGATTGAACCTGCCAAAGACTAACTCAATGCATGAGTTTCTCATAAGCTTAGCAATAAGTAGACATATTTATGAAATTTCCAAACTAAAGCAATTCTTGCTCTTCCTCACTCCTAAGGCACAAGGAAGCTCAGTGGAGATGTTTTGTCCTGCAAGAGAGTCCAAGGATACACTGTTTAGTGTGATGTTTTCATGAGCACTCAGAAGGACCTGGACCTGTGTATGGAGATGGCAGGACACTGGCAAGAGCAAAGCAGGAGGACATGAAGAATTCTTTTTCCCAATGAAATTTTGAAGGATTTTCAGGAAACAAAAACCATTCTCAATATTTCCAGGAAGATGCCAGGGTATGTGCTTGATTGAAGGTCCACTTGGATCCCTTAGTGATGTGTGGGTATCCAGATGTCATATCCTTGATTCCTCTCTACCCATGTGTCTATTGTGGCACTGCTTTTACTCCCTGGCACAGAAACAGATGTGCCAGTATCCTCTTTCAGGCTTTTGGGGGATCTCAGTGGTAGGGGTAGAAGGAAGGAGCAGATCCTGTGTTTCAGGAGTCTTCAGGGGCTCCTGGTCTCTGGAGGGTGAAATAAGGAAGCGGGAGTGTTAAAGAAGGCAGAGGATGGGGAGCAGCAGAGTGCAGTTTTTCTCTCAGGATCAGGCTTCAGCCCATGGCTCGGGCTGCTGGGGGTGTGTGGAAATCCCACTGCTGGACTGGGGTACTTCATCTGAGCCCTCGTCTACTTACCACCATTAAAGAAACCACAATATTTTAAATGAGACATGACTTAACCATTACTTTCTGGTTATGTTCAAAATGAGTAATCATGTTTTACACAGGTTGCACCCTCTTCAGGGAGAGTTTTTGATCTATAGTTAGGATACTCAACTATTAATAATGGGGACCTTTGCAGAGGTAGGTGATAGCTCATTAACATTCTTCCCAGGACCTTCTATGTTTAGATGTTGTGTTGATAATGCTGTCTTCTAGTACAAGTGCTCAGAAATAAAACTCTAATATAATCGGCAAATTAGCTGCAGAATAATAAGCTTCATTACAGCTAGCCAGCTACTCCAGCCTTCTGCTTTTATCAATGAATTAAAAGCTCTTCATCTGCAGTTATTACTGTAACATGACACGGCAGCAATGCTGAACAGTTGAGAAGGCGATTTTGCAGCGATAAGCATGGTCCCCCACAGACTCTGTGGTTCTGTAGCATGTATCCCTAGCCATGGGATTGTTCTCCATAATCAAAGATTTCATTTAAAAATAAAACTGCGTTGCATCCAGTGTGCCTGTAAAGGCAGTTTTTAAAATAGTCCTCCAGTGTAGGACACCGTCAGGATGTCAATCTGAGTCTGCAGGCAGGCAGGAAATTATCAAGCCTAATTCAGTCGCTGCAGTTCTCCACGTATTTTGTGCAAGGGACAACGAGTAAGTGCTCAGGTCCCTGCACAAAGAGTAACCACAGTAGTTAATGTTTAGAGAAACCCTAATTTCCCTTTGGAGTTCTGGATTTCCCAGTGGCTCTTTGTGGAGCGTGGGGTCTTCACTGTTGTCAGTGTCCTTTTTTGAAGTACTTGTATTTGTTCTAGGTAAAGATCGTAATTTTCAATCCTTCTCTTTTCTGACATTTGGAGATCTTTATGCTGATGCTTTCTTTCTGTGATGGATTTCCCGTGATGTTTGCTAGGATCCTATCTGGTTTTGAGGGTTGGTATGACTAACCAAATGAAAAACAGCTTGAAAAAGATTTTGAAAAATTGAAATAGTTGTCAGCTCAAAATCTGATTGAAAATTCCTACTGATTTCAGCAGAAGTTACCCTGGGCTTACATCTCCCAGTTACCTAACTACAACTTTGCTCATTTTGAAAGGGATCTTGTCACTCCCTGGCTTTGGCAATAGCAAAAACCTGTCTTTTCCAGTTGGAAAGTCCTTTTAATGGTGGTCACCAGACACAAAGACACAAGGGCCTTGTGGGAGCGCTGGCAGAATGAATGTCTTGGGTGCTTGAAGCAAGAAGACTGGAGAAACTTCTGCTACATTCCTCCTATAGAACGTCCTCCTGCATTTCTCTTGCACTGGGCAACAGTAGCAGCGACATGACGTTGTGCTGGGTCTTCTTAAGGTTGGGAACTGCTGCAAGAAGCAGCAGAAGAAGGTAGAGCCCAGAAGAAGACGAGAGAGGTTTTATGCTGTCACTGCTGTGACTGCAGTTACCCTCTCCCCACCGAAACTTTTCTCAGGTGCAAAAAAAAATAATTGCTAAGTAGTGTAATAGCACACTAAGCAAACAGGCATACAAAATCTTTTTCTGAGGAGGAATTTCTCTTAAAAACCTCACTCTCCCACACTAACTCCAATAAATCTAGTAACAATATTTTTGTTAGTCTTCTCCCCCTTCTTTCCTAAACTCTTCTGAAAGTGTTCCTGCATGGTACATTAGCTGAGGCACTGGAAACAGCCTGTTTTAGCCTAAGTACAATGTAATATACCCTGCTGGCACAAATCAAGGGTTGACACAAAGGTACGAATGAATATCCAGCAGATACTCTTCAGGCTTCATTCCAGTTCAGGAAAAGTTGTATGTACTCATATGTTACAAATTTAAAACTGTGAAAAAGCCATCCCTTCAACATCTACAAAGTCCTTCTTCCTTTGTGGAAGTTTCTACCCTTTAAGCTTATTTCTGCAAGGATAAGCATATGCATTGAGTGCACCCTATGGAGTCAAGAATTTGGAAGATTTTTACAAAGACCTTAAATCTTTTTTAGAATGAAAAACCAGAAAGCAATCTCAGCCTGACTCTCAGTGGCTTTTGAATGCTTTAGACACAACTACACAGTTCAGTATCTGGAAAAGAATACCTGCTTTTTTTTTTTTTCCTGAAAATTGTATTTCTGAGATAAATGCTTTTGCCGAATTTGATTTTGCATGTGCGAGAAAAACACCATTTTCCAATGAAAAAGTTCAGCTGCTGTGCAAGAATGCTCAAAGAAAATTATATTTTTTTTGAGTTTGCATGACCTTTTTGTGCGTGTATTTAGAAATATCAGTTCAAAATGAAATGCAATTTTGAATTTCTCCCAGACTTGCCATGGGAAAATAACATTCTTCTAATAAAACAATTCTTTTTTTGCTGATTGTTGGAATGGGTTTTTTGCATAAGAAAATGTATGGGGTTTTTGCTGTGTTTTGTTTTGTTTTAATCAATGTTAATAATGATTAATACCAGACCACTTTATACCAAGTCTTTTTTTGGCACGTGCCACAGATAGCACATATATTATATGTTGGCTCCAAAAATAACCAGTCCAATCCAGGTAACATTAGCTTTGCAGGTGCTGATGGAAGGTAGGACAAGAAATGCTCTGCTCCTCAGACAACTTGCTGCTCATTGCCAAGGAGCTGGTGCAGAGAGCGCCGGGCATCGCCAAGTATCCAAACTTCTCATCTGAATCATTAACACTGCTGATATGCCAGCATTTGTGGGCTTCCAGGTTTTTGGTGGCCTTCGTGGTCATGGGTATCCTGTGCTGGATGAAGGCCAGCTGTTTTCATTTGGGCCAGGGCAATAGTTTTCCAAGGGACGGTCCATCCAAGAGGCAGTTAATGTCTATTGTATTAACTCCTTCAAGGAACTTTTGTTCGGCTTTACTGGGGCTGCGTGTTGGTTTGATTTCTGTTGCACGTTCGTCTCTGTGTAAAGATGAGGCAGGACTATTTCTGCGCCAAGGAGAGGCCCATCATTGCAAGAGACAAGAGAACAAACATTCTCACAGTATAATCAATCTTATAGAGCAGATGGATACAGTAATTAGAGCAAAAACAATTTTGCCAAGAATATTAACATTTCAACAGTTTATCAGAAAGGGGGTGTTGACACCGGTCAATAATTTTCTGATTATTGCAAAAACATCTTAAGTTGTTGACTATTTTGTGCAAAATAGGACAGACTAATTTTGGCCTCCTGACCTTGTTTACAGCGATGGGAGGTAGCATTGCCACCAAAATCTTTTTTAAACAAACAAACAAACAAACATGTGTTTTTCCATGATTTGAAGGTATTGTAGGCCATAAAGATGTATGTGGTTTCCAAAGAGCATATTTATTTATATTTTACTTAGTCTCATGATACTTGGGTGCATGTTGCAAAAAATTAAAAAACTGTTGCCAACAGTTAGCACAAGTCAAGCCTACCCATTCCTCCCCCTCTTCCCGTGCATGGATGAAATAAACATCATGCTTATGAGACCAAAAGAAAGAATAATAATAAAAAAGAACTTAGAAGAATCCAAGTCCATCAAAGTTTAAAACACTCCCTTCACAGGGGAGGAAATAGCTTCTATTTGGTTTCTACCAGTTGAGTGAAAAACTGGCAAATCTTTGTGAGACATGGGAGGAAATACTGAAATAAAATGCATATTGATGGGGGTATGGGACCTTTTACTGCCGTCAGTGTATAATTCAGTCATCTATTTGCCTTTTGTTTCATTTTCCCCTCCTCTCTTTATAATTTCTTCCATTTTTTCAGTAGCAATTCTTTCCATTCACGTCTTCTCCCCTCCGCTGTTCCTCACTTGTCTCTGATGCTGTTCTCCTACTGCACCTCCGCTGGTGGGCCTTTAACATGCTGTTATACAGCCCCAGGGGATCGGATCATTAGGCTGTGCTGAAGGACCCTCTCATCTGCCCACTGGAAGGGAACCCTCCACGGGGCAGCAAGGTGCCTTGATATACCTGCAGGTTACACAGCTGGATGTGAACATTTGGGAGAAGTTAGCACAAATCCCCTGAAACAATTTCCTGCCCCTATAGCCAGCCCTATAGCTCACATTCAGGTGTTGTGAGAGGACTGGAGGTGCAGATACGAATTCACTTGGAGTCTTACTTTCCCTTAAGGAATCACATGAGTCAGGTTCCAGCAGAGCCCAGGAAGGAGAAATTAACAGAAGGAGGGAATTTCCTTGATGCCAGGAATGCTCCTCCAACTCTACCTGCCAGACCCCAGTGCTGAAGCAGTGGATAAAAGACCACATGGCCAGACAGAAAATTGCAATTACAGCTGCTCATCTTGCGTGTTGCAAAAAACTTCTTACTAGCAGCAGGAACACTTCGCAGCTATAGCTTCATAACCCTAAACTGTGGCGATACCGATGGTTTGATACTGATGAGCAGTGCTTGCAGCAAAACCAAAGAGGTGTGGGGTGGCAGGGCCTTAAATCAAATTTGTTTAGGCCCAGTCTCAGTGCCAGGTGAAAATACGGCCAATTCCTACCATAAGTCAGAGCAACACAAAGACTGTTTCAAGTCTTGCTTGGTGGCCCGTGACCTCTGTGAGACCACAGCAGAACTGAGGGCTTAGGCGGCTAAGCCAATGTGTTGGCCACACACTTTTTTTGCCCAAACACAATCTTATCCTTGGGAAGTGAGGTGAAGAAGTACAGTCCAGTGGCCCTCAGTATGTCTTGGAAAGGGTCAAGTTTGGTATCATATTGCTTGATCCTCCTCAGTAGAATAACCGTTTATGACATATGGCACGTTTGCTGCTTTGTTTTTCTTCTTGATGCTATTCCAACAGGTTTGGTGAAGCCATGCCCCAAGGCAGCCAGTGAATTTCAGGAAGCAGGTTTGAATCAACCTTCCATGGACCCTTGCTCAGCGGATAGTGTGGAGCCAGGAGCTGAAGGATCCTGAGCCTGATAACTGCTCCAGGTATCTTTAGGTTGTAGGAATATCTGTCCCAATGCCTCTTTAACAACAAGCTGAGGTGTGAAAGCTGACAGGCAGAAAGCCTTCCTGTTGTGTCTTGTGCTTCTTACTCATTTGCTGGCTGGGTGCAAGGTATAGCTGCCTCAGGCTACTCTACATCATGACCCCACTGGGTGGGAGCTGGCTGTAGCATTTCACCTCCTTTCCTGCAGCAGCAGTGAGTTAAGCCTTTATATTATGATATCTAGAAAGAAAGTAGTTTTTTCTCTTGCCCTAGCAAAGTAGCCAGAGGCCATCAGGAGAGCAGCTCAGCAGCTGCAGTAGGAAAGGGGCAGCTGCTACTCAGAGCTCTTGCAGCTGCTCCGTGCTGGACCCAGTGGGTTAAAAGTCTGGACTTAAAAGTCCTTGTGAGAATAATTGTCCCATCTACTAGCTGTCTGGCAGTAGCTGTGATCAACAGCTGACGTATTGATTAAACAGGGGAGACAATGGGTAAGCAGATAGATTGTATTTACACAAATAAGAGCATGCAAAATTGAAGCTAAATCACTGGAAATCACCGTCTGCCCCTTTGAATATTTAAAGGTCAGGAGTGTGGATCAGAGATCAAGTAGTGCAGGAAGTGGCAGGGGAATAAATGCCCTGAAGGGTCTGAAAGAGCCTGAGTTTTGGCCTTCAAAGTTTGTGCAAAGCATCTCCCAAAAGGAGGTGGAAAGGAGGAGGGCAGTCTGAAGCCAAGCCCTAGGGCAGACGGTGGCAGATGCTGCACGCTGGAGCAGTGCTCCACGGGACACGATGCCAGCCCGAGGGTCTGCCTGCACAGGAATGATACATTGGATTAGGCTATTCACCCTGGCTTCAGGAATGAGCTGTATCAAACGTGAAATGCAATCACATTGCTTTGATCTGCTTTCCCACAGTGCTTTTTTTGTCCAACAGTGCGCTCGCAAGCGGTGCTGTGCTCATGTGCTACACGGCACCCTGGGGAGGTACCCCCAGCTGCAGTGACTGTCCCTCTGCTCGTGGCTCCCCAGAGTGCATTGCAGAAAGCCCAGTGACAACTGGAAGAGACCTGGGATCAAACCAGTACATTCCCGTGACTCTTCTCCCAGCCATCCCATAACACACCCTAAAAAGTTTGGGAGCAGTCTCCTGCGGGGATGATCCAAATATATATGCCTGGTTTTTTTCCCAATTGTCCTAGAAGCCCTCACTTACCCTTCCCTGGTGTGAACCTTTCCAGTGGGCTTTTGAAGAACAGAAAGGAACAGGTCAGCTGAAGCTGAATGAAAGTGGGATGCGCACAAGGGAGACTGAAAGAAAGGTGGTACCACATGTTAAAAAATGGCCGAGTTTTGTAGGTGAATGGGGTTCAAAGGAGACTTACTTTTACTCTTGCTGCTGTTAGAGCATAGTTGTGAACAGTGACTGCACTGGTACCATGGCAATGACCAAAATTATTTGGGTATAAATTTTTAAGTTGGCCTGCATGCGAGGGAGTGTTTTGTAAGTATGAGGTGACCTACTTCTCAATAAAATTATTTACATCAATTGTTTTAAAATCTGAATATGAACAAGATAGGCAATAAAGCACGCAAACCTGACCAAGAACACAGTGCAAATTTCAGCCCATTCAAATTTGTCTCACTTGTGACTATGGAGGACTCAAAGCAACCATGTCCCTGGCTAGATGCTGGACATTGTCGACACGAATACCATCGCTGGGTCACAGAAAAAAACCAGTATAGTGTAATCTTCACATGTTGTCCAGCACTACAGAATGGAAAGCAGTCCTTGGTCTCTTTAAAAGAAGGTCAGATCAACCCTTTGCTTTCACAAAATTTGAACTTAAATTTTTTAAGCCATTTGTGCTTTAGGTATGAAGGGGTGTGTATAGCCGTGAGTTCTGCAGTTAAATGTATGGAAAACTGCTCCCTTTTTGAAATCCTGCTGGCTGATATATTTCAAACATTGCCTCTAGTTGTGTTACAAGAAATTTTGAATTTTCTTTCTGTATTCATCTTCTATGCACTGCTTCAGATTTTGCAGTTTTTTGCTAAAGAAGCAATCTGCCACTACCTTTTTGCAAGCCTTTTCTATTTAATCTTTCCTCTGAAAAAACTCTGTAACGTTCATTCTTTCTGAATTTTTTCAGGACATCTTGTTTGTGAACCACAAGCGCTCCTCACATAAGTTTTCCCGGTGTTTAACTCAGATCTCCTTCAATTTAAACTAGTCTTGCAATTCTCCAGTCATCTCTAGGCATGACTGCCCCAAATAAGTTTTTATGTAGATATTTCTTCTCACCTTTCCTCCTTTTCTGCCTCCTTCAGCCTCTCAGTTGATATTATTAGGCTGGGATATTGCATTTTTCCTACTAAGGCAAGCCAACAACAACACCTGTACTTATTTCCCAGTCCAAGCTGTCATGCTGATAATGATAAAGAATCACTTTTCCTACACTTTTGAAAGGACATCCTTGTCTACCTTTCCCTGAAGTGGTTTGGTCTAAGGTAAGTTGTTTTCTAAATTGCTTTCCCCAGGTAAAAATATTGACTGCAGATGAAGGGCCATGTTTAGGTTGATGATGTCAGAGTAAAGAAGAGTTAAGCCATTTTGGGCCATGTTACATGTGGGCGAGCCCCCTTGAGATGAGGCAAGAAGGGATACACAGCTGCACGCAGCGCTGCTAGTTATCAGGATGGTATCCTGCTTTAATGGGGATGTGAAAAGGCAACAACATCTGTAAGGCTGATCCTGAAAAGGCTGTTTATTTTGTAATGCAAATAAAAAAACAGAGCGCTCTTTGCTTTAAATTATGTTCTGGGACTAACCCCCCTACATAGTTAGTAGGACTCTGCATGAATTTTTCTGGCCCTAACAGTTTCAAATCATTGTGACCGATGCTTTGAGGTGACTATAGCTTAATATGAAATCTGTCTCTGAAGCCTCTTGGACAAATTATTTTCCCCAAAACTTTAGAGCTCTGTGTGCCCACAGAGCTAATGTTTTTTCTATTCTCTTGCACTATGATAAACATCTGGGCCATATAACGCATTTGATTTTTTTTTAACTCCTGTGGATCATCTGGTCGAAGGAGAAGCTGGGCTGTAGGAGACAGCTCAGAAAAGTAGGTTCGAGGCTGCAAACGTGTTGCTTGTGGTTGGATGTGATCCTGGAGGAAAATGAGAGGTTTTACAGCCTGGGTGTTGCTTTAGAGGTCCCTTCCAACTCTGACAATTCCATGATTCCGTGATCCGTGATTCTGTGATTAGCATATTGTGTGGGTAAGCAAGTAATCTGAAAAGAGTCTGAAAAAGTCCTAACTACATCTGCCGTGATAGCTGCCAGTCTGCAGCTGATGAAAACAGTCCTGCATGTCCCACAGACAGGGACAGTACCAGAGGACAAACTGTTCAGGGACCTCTTTTGCCACAGATGGCTGAGGAGGCTTTTGTGTTACCCTAGATATTGCCTGCCAAGGCAAATCCCATGGTTGGAGCGCATTGTACATTTCAGATCAGGAACATTTTCTATGGAGTTTTGGCAGTACCTTGAAATATTTCTGGGTATCGCTGTAGCATGGCTATCAAAAGGAACCAGTTCCTCCATGCAAGGGTAGCTATTGTGACTTTACTGATGCGCCCATCTTTCTCTGGCACCTTCCTCTTTCCTTTTCCTGCTCACCTCTGGGATGCATGTCCCCTTGCCTCCTTCTATGCCATCAGCTCAGAAACTACTTGCCTGCTGGGGGGTTTCCTCCAGATGGTACTCTCCAATGCAAGTGGCCTATGCTAGCAGGTCTGCAGGGCTCACTGCATGAATGGTGGTGATAAAGGGTAGGTGATATCAGATATATACAGTCCTTGCTGCCTCATATTAAATTGTGGCACATATACCTAGAGTGCTGGCACGTAACCAGGAGAGGTGACATTTGGGCAAGATGACCCAGAGCAGGAAGGATGCCCGGGCTGGGCCAGTGTGAGACAATGCGGCATGGGATAGTGGGAGCACTGCCAGCGGCGGAGTGCTCGGGAAGGCTCTCGTATGAACCTGAAAGCAAACTCGCTGCCAGGTAGCACTACTCCTGCTCCAAGGAGGAGTGCAGTTTGAATTATTAGCTCATTTGTTGTAGTAAAAGACTGTGTGGACACAAGGCACTGTGAGGAGAGCAAACTAAAATTACATCTGTGTGCAAAAAAGGGCCTGGGAGTATATTTATATCCTTGCTTTGCTATGGGACTGTTATTCAAATCACAATATAAATCATTATGTAAAAATCGAAATGCCTTTTGTCTCTGCAACGTACCTGACATCAAAGCACAAGTTCAATAAGTTAAGCAGACTCGTAATACTTGATGCTCAAGTAGATCTTCTGTGATATCTAATTTATACTGCTCTTAACATAAGGGGCATTTGCTTTGGCAAATGAATTTAGCAATATTTTCAGTGCTTTCCCAGAACAAAACCAAAGTACCAAATCAGTAAATCACTGAAACTAAATCACTGGTTTGGGGGAACCTTCCCTTCTTTCTCCATTTGCTGCACCTTCCCAAATTAAAGAGAAAATTAAGCAGAATAATTTACTTTAAAACCTGGACATTTTTTTCTGCATCATCTGACCAATTTAAATTAGCTATACAAAACACAAATCCTAATCCAAATCCTGCATTTTAGGGCAGGGAGTCTTCATAGTGATAAGCAACCTTTGTATGTGTGACTGGGGCTTGAGACTCTCTAAGCCATGGACTTCTTGGAATCTGGGGCCTCTTTGGTTTTCTTTCAGCCTTGAAAAACACACATTGGTGACTCCAGCCTATACCCATAAATCTTGTCAGTTAAATATAGATTAATGGGAATCAGCAGGGAGTAAAAATACTTCACTTTTTATGGTAAACACCATAAAACATGGTGAATACTTAACTTCAGTTTTATAGCAAAAACTTAAGTCCTGCCATCCCCACCCAACACAATTCCCTCTTTTTTAGGCATTTGGCTTTCTTGGCAGCTTAAATTTTATTCCTAGTAAGCAATGTTCTTTCCCTGTACTTCCCGAAATATATAGGAAATACTAATTTCATACACTCTCAGTGAAGTCATACTCAGTGGGTTTTACCAACAACTTCCCAACTAATACTGTTTTGATGTCTCAGTTTGTGTTCTTCGTTACTGAAGTCCTGATTTCTTAATCTTTGCAGAAAGGGAAAGGGTTTTTTTGTTTGTTTGTTTGTTTTTTGTTTTTGTTTTCGGGATTATGCCAGATGATGAGAAAAGGGAACAGGAAAGGACATAAGGTAATTTTCTAGGTAGTCTAGCCAGCCCATGAATCAAGGTGGCATGTGCTCGTAGTACCTTAACTCCTAACAGTGTATCTCTCACATCCACATAAAGTTGAGATCCTTAATACCCATATCACCTTTGAAAATGCTGCTAAGGATTTAACAAAAAAGGCTTTTGGTCACTTAGGCCAAGTTAAAAGACTGTACTCGCAGCCCACCCACAGGGACACAAAAATGCACTGATTCAAACCTCTGTGCAGGTAATATGCGACTACAGAGGTTGAACTACTTCAAAGATAACCTCAGCTAGGCTAGAAGAAAGGAAAATGAAAATAATAGAAAAGAAACAGCTATAATAACCATCTGCAAGCACACGTGGCCTCTACTTCAGCACCCATAAAACTTAAAAGGATAAAAGAAAAGGAAATTGCCTTCAAAAAAGCAAAGACAATTTTATAAACATTTCCTCTTATGCTTTTACAAGGTGCTGGACTTTTTGCCCTGTTTCTGGTATTAGGGGTGCTGCACGTATTAGCTTTTAGCATGAAGAGACGTATTCCAGGAAAATCTTTGCTTCGTTTTCCCTTCTACACTGCATATGCACACATATTAGTTTAAAAGTTTGGGTTGTTTTCTTAAGCAGCCCTATTGTAATGGTCACTTGGCACTTCAGCCAGCCCAAGGTGCCTGTGGTATTGTCCTGCACATCAAATCAGCTCACACTGCCTGGGCTGCATTTCATCCTGTCCCATGGCTGTGAACAGGCTTCTGTTCCAGCTCTGAGCGGCTGTGTGGCTGTACAAGCCAATGATCCCGTTTGAAATAAGCGAAGAAATCCAACAGTAACCACAGTGGCTTCCCTGGATTCGGCTTAGGTTTCACCCTTCTGCAACCAGCACAGCTTTGGGCCATCAATAGATGATAGCTACTACAAGTCCCTTAAGCGAGGGCAGAGATTGACTGTTCTTCCCTTGGACTGCAATGCCAGATTGCACATCCATGTCCCTCCTAAGGCTTGTTTCCCTCCCAGAGTGGTACTAAGGCTCTTTTCTTTTAGCTGGACTGGAATCCAAGCCCAAATCATGGTGCAGCCCCAACGCAGTCCCGGGAGCACAGCTGGTGCCACAGCTGGGAGCTGCTCAAGGAACCCCAAGGGCGCTGCAGAACCTGCGATGACTTTTAAACTTGCGGAATCAAAACCTGCTTTTCTGCGTAATATGTATCTTCTTAAAGAACTTAATGGAGTTACAAAGAGAAATTTGCTGCAGCCTAAGAGTCATCGATGCCTTTGAAACCGATCCTGAGTTTTGCAAACTTTCAGTTATTTTAGAAAGGCTGCAATGAATTCAAATCCTGAATTGCACCAGGTGTAAATTGTTTCTCTCCCAGGAAAAGAGAACAATGGTGCATACTCCATAACTTTCAGCAGCAGACTTCTCTCTAGCCTAGACATGAGCCTTGCATAAATTCAGAGCTCACCAATTGTTATGGCTTTATCAAGAACCTTATTAGTGATCATTAAAAATAATCTTGCTTAGAAGGGGACTGCTACATGCAAAGCCCATCTTTCCTATTTACTTTGTGACTATCAATGTTTTTTTTAATGTTTATACATTAGTGCAAGGAATAGTGTTAGCATAATTCTAGTGTAAAATAAAACCAGCTGTATCCATTATAAGTGCATTACTGCCAGGAACTGTAAATATGTTTATGCCTGATAGCCTTTTGACTCAATAATATCCTGCTATCTCTGTTGGGCAGGCAAGTTTTTAAACCAAGAAAAGACAGGTTATGATTTTCATAACCAAACTGTGTTTCTTTTTGAAGTATATTATCTAAATTCAAATTTTAAGAAGGTCATTAAAAAAATTTGCCTGTGATTTTAAAGGAGAACAATTGAAATGTCATTTTCAAAGTGGTGGCAAGAAGGTACAATGTGCACTGAGAACAAGTTATTCCTCCCAGATATACACATACGCAGACAAACCCTGCCGTATCATACCATACAAACAATTTTAATTGTGTAGTTACAGTCAATAACCACTCCTAGTCAGAACATTTCTGCATAAAGAAAATTGTGATACACTTATAAAAACAGCCAGCTGTAACAAAATAACTGGTGTTTTCATAGCAATAAACTCATAAAAAAGAAATACACCTTTATACAGAAAATTTATACAGCTGTAGCTTTAAAATTGATTGTAAACCAAAGGAAGACACATTGCAAACATCAATTATTTTCACATTAATTGCATAAGTTTCTAAGGTGATCTATTAGTTTTATTTACCTAAGCTTATTTGCATGATAGTAAAAATTGCATACAACAATAAGAGTGAAGCTTATAGTATGAATTGCTTGGATAACATAGAGCACTTTTTATAGGCAACTGTGTAAAGCACATTTTCTCTATTTAAAACTTTTAAGACACTTTGTTTTACTGCCCATCAAAATACATTTATAAATAGAAAAAAAAAATCAGTATGATAACAAGAGAAGCAATATTACATTTAACGGAAACTTCCAAAAAAATTAATTACAACATGATGCTGCAGGATCTACAAATAAATAATGAGGACTAAATTGTGTTTCACATTTTCTTTTTCATTTTCTTTAAAACCATGTAACAATGAGAATGGAAAAAAAATACAGTGACCTTTATTTCCAAAAGAAAACAAATCTGAATTACGGCAGTGCCATATAATACAAGGCATTTGTTGGCATATGTTATCTTTAAACTGCATTCCACAGTCTATAGTTCTTTTGTAACATACAATAGAACAAGAGTAACAAACTCTTTTTATTTTATTTTTTTTAAATAAATGTGAGTTTCCAAAGATCAAGTGTGGAGTGCTACAGTAATAATTAAAAAACAAGAACAAAACAGAAACGAAAAACAGTAAATCACAAAAGTTGTAATGCTTGTCTGAAGGCTCCAGAATCAAAATCACTGGTATCATGCTTATTGGGTACACTCACAGTGTATCCAGTGAACACAAATTAATATCAAACAATCCTCAACGCTTCATCTGTTGCTGCGAAGCAGTTTGTAAAACAGAGTAAAACATTTAGTGCAGTCTGCATTATCCTTTTTTCAACTTTTGTGCAAGTTTTGGAAGATTCATTGGCCAAACAATGAATAATAAAGGTTTTTGACAGAACGCAAGATGGAATTTTCATTTCATTAGTAAATACCAGTGGCACTGTTGAAAGAAAATAATACTTTTAGATCAGTCTTTCAATTCAGCATTAATCTCTGTGTTCCCTTCTACTGATAACTCTTCTTCTAGTTTAACTGAAAAAAGCGTGTTTGCATTTTTGTCTTGGATGCTGTCTTCTAAATCCTTGAGCAACTCTTCCTCCTTGTACTCTGCAACATCCACCTCCAATCCAGAATTGTCCTTCAGCTTCCCGTGGTGCTTGAGATAGTACCGCTGGTTCTGAAAGAACTTGATAATGGTGTACTTGGGCAGGTCAAGCTGAGCGGAGAGAGTCTGGATTGCTTCTTCATCTGGATAGAGGCCTACATCTTGTATGAAACTCTGTAGGATCCCTAGGGCTTCAACAGAAATCTTTGTTCGCGGTCGGGGCTTCTGACGATTTTCATCCTCAGATTCAGCTGGTGATGCTACTGTCGGTTGCCTTGGGGGTAGTCTGGGACCTGGTTGCTGTTGCTGTTGCTGCTGTTGTTGTTGCTGTTGTTGCTGCTGCTGCTGCTGCAAGACAAAGCACAGCATTTTTTTTGTACATGTATTCTTGCTCATATTTTGTGTTACCGAGAAAATCGGGGTGAGGGGGAGAATTGAAAAGCTATAAACAGAGGCTTAGTAAGTTTAAAGAACAAAAAAGGGGGGAAGGGAAAAAGGAAAAAAAAAAGGCACATTATTGCTGAACCAGAAATAAAATATGAGTTAGTAACTCTCTGAATAGCTCGCGTGTGTCTGTATGTGCGTGAGCAGAGAAGAGGGATAAAGGGACGGCGGGATATGGACAGAGAGGTGGAAGGAACACTCCGGCTTTGTTTGACTGAAAGCTCCGATGACGTGACATCGGTGGGGTTTAGCTGACAAATTTTAATGAACATGCTCCGTGAGTCAAGTGCAGACAAGACAAAATGCTAAGTAGGTGACATAGTATAGGATTAACTTGACCAGCTTAGCCAGAACTGTAGCAAGGGCAAAGTGAGAAAAGTGCCAGATGAGGGCAAACGCACAGGAGCTCTGCCAGCAGCAGCAGCTGCCGCCCGAAAACAAGGGCTGCGTATCTCTAGCGGTAGCTGGACTAAGGGACTAGGGGGAACTGGGAGGAGGAGGGCATTTTAGCTACGTGGGGAAATATCCCTCTGCTGATCTGACCTTGGCGTGCACTGAAGTCTCGTCAAACTTGCAAATGTTACGACAGAATGCGTTAGCTGGAACTGCCTAACGTCACGCTGTCAAACCCAGCCTCGGCAAGGACAAAGAGATCTGGAGGTAGAAAATCTGTATTTCCCCTCCTGGCTCTGACCTCTCTTGCCTTTGGTCTCGGAGAGGGTCTGTCTTGCCTGTGGTTCAAGTACCCCAGTGCATAAACAGGGAACAAACATATTTACCTGCTTCTGTGTTTATGCTGGGGATTATTTAGTTAATATTTATAAAGCCCTAAGATGCAAAGCTCTAAATAAGTTGCACTATTATTATTAGAAGGGAACATGCTGCATTCCAAAAACTCAGGCAATAAAAATGAGCCAGTATGCACATCAGAATTATAAGATAAAGCAAATCATGATGTAAATAATTAACAAGAGCTTAAAATGAAGTTTTGCAAGTATGGATTCAGAAACATTCTTAAAAGGTGAGGCACTGAGCCCTAGGGACAGAAATGTTTCTCTCATCCACCACCGAGTACAGTACGCTGTAAGATCATGTTTAAAATCAAAAGTAAATTTATCAGCTACTGTTTTTGTTGACAATTCTTTTGCTTCACAGCACAGGAAGCACTGGTTAGTAAGATATTTTGGATCAGCAAATTTCTTGTCAGATGGTACAAACCACCAGTTATTATTAAAAAACAACAGCAGCAAAACAAGCAGTTGCTATCACTACATTTAATTTCCCTTTGCGAGTCTCCCCTCGACAATTTTTTTGTGTGTCAGGAGCAGTTTCCAAGCTTCCAGTTGCAGCTCACTTGCAGACCCTAAGAAGCACAAAATACTGCACAGATTGTATAAATATTGGAGGGATTATAATTCTATCCACTTTGCAGTGCCACTCGTGGTTGTGGAGACTTCGCATAGGTCTCAACACCTGGTTTAGACGCCAGTGCTTTAAGTGATCTTCTTATTGTACGATGTGACACAAACGCTAGTGGAATTAGGGCTCTTGCCTCATCCCTATTCACGTCCTTTCATGTTTTATGGTCTGTGAGCAGTCCCATTCAAGGCTTCAATCCCAAAGAGATGTAAGACTACTCCCAGCACATTAAATTCTTACAAGACTGGAGGCTTTGTATATACAGTTTGAAATCTTGTGTCTTAGCTACATATTTATGCATCTACAACATGTAGAAGAGCAGAGACAAAATTCAGGCCCAATCTCCCAATCCTTACTCTCACAAGTCATATTAAGAGATTACAATGCAACTGCTTATGTGAATAATATTTGCGAGATCAAACACACAACTTTTATCAACAAGGCAAGAAAATCTAAGTAAGTGGCATAGTGGTTGAATGTTTATACTGTGCATAAGCTTCTCCTTTTATCCCCTTAAGAAGCGATTTTATTAAAAACAATGTACATTTTCAAACAAGTACTGTTTTATTACTTAATATAGATCTTTCTCTCTCTTTTTGCTAAATCAAACAGCAAGTTTCCAGGCTTTCACAATTATTTTAGTACTTGATATCCTAAGGGATTGTCTTATTCAGTTTGCTTTATCTTTAATATACACTCGTGTTGTTTCTGGCTGCGAGATAACTCTATCCTTCCCAGCTTTGTAAATATTTTGCTGTATAGGTAATACAAATGATACACCGGCTCTCAGCTGAGGCTGGGAAAGCACGGGGTAATATCTGCCCTTTAAGAGGGAGCAGTCAAAAGGCTGACCTCAGGTCTTTCGTGAGAAGGGATTAGAGAGTCCCCAGCTCAGAGAGACAGCAGTCTGCACTGCCGACCTGGGCTACGGAATTTAGCGGAACAGCCAGCCGCCCTCCCAGTTCGTGGTGCCTGTGGACTGGGAGCCACCGGGGCTGCCCCGGAGCGGGGGGAGGCTGTTTCCAAGCCCCGTGGCGTGGGTCCTGCATCCCCTCCTCTCTCTCCCTGTCACGGTGCCCTTGTGCCAGCTCACCTGCGGAGCAGCACCCAGCCAAGGTCCAGCGGTCAGCAGGCCTGGTAAGAAAGCGCCTCTATGCTCTCCTTTCCCAAGGGTGGTGGGAGAGGGGCTCTGAAGGAAAAACAAACAAACATTGACTCACCCCAGTCTTGACTGGGGTTAAAGTGGGATGAGGAATCCCCTTCCCTTCACTCCTACCCGGGGCGAGGCGCCGTTGTTGAGGGTTCAAACTTGGCTTTTGAACAACAGCGCCAACAGGGTCCTCCCGCTGTTGTTGCCGCGCTGGCAAGACGATTGACGACCGGCGCCAAACGCCTCTCTCTGCCTTTCGGTCCTGAGGCCTGCCTAGCCCGGGAGAGCCAGCGCGGGGCTCGCCCTGCCCGGCGCGCGGCTGCCTCCGCGCCACCGCGTCCACGCACGGTTTGCGAGAAACCACCCAACCGAAACAAAAACCGTGGGTGGTCGCACGCTCTCCTTTGAACTCCGGTGGCGGATGGCAGCTCGCTCTTATCTCGTACCGGGGAGACCTGCATTTAGCCTGGCCGGGAGGAAAGAAACACTAATTTCCTTTGCTCCGTTTAAAGCTTTATTTACTTAGCGCTCTGTGGGATTGGCCAAGGTAAACTAACCTGAATCTGTTCTGCTGGCACATGGATAATGTGGGAAGGCCTGTCACCATGGTGATGAACTGCATTGCTTTCTTGTTCATAAATGGCATCGCGTTCAGGCTGAGGAAGACTGAGGAACCTTCGGATCATGGAGAGATTCTCCCAGAGGGTCCTGTTCTCTGGTGAGGGATCTTCTTTCCAACGTAACAGCTCACAGAGCCACCCCTTGAAGATAACACCAGCAAAATATTAGTTTTTTTCCTTACTTCACGAGGGGCAAAACGTGTACTTTAGAGGTGCTGCATTCTCTCCCGCTCTCCCTTGTCAGGAAAGTGCTTTCACTCAGGCTGGGCTCAAAGCAAACAGGGAGGCGACCGCGCTCTTTCAGAGACCCTCACCAACCATGAGGGTTTTGGAAAGCCCCTTCCCCTGGGTCCCGCACCACAGCGCTGTTGCTGGTTTGCTTAGAAACAAACCGGTTGATGAAGGTAGAATCCCTTACACGCTTCCCCCCGCAGGACGGGGGTTTTACTGGCACCAGTATATTCTCTCTGCTGCCTGTTTTCCCTTATGCAAGGCTACACCCATTTGAGAGCACCGACACCGTGTTTCAGGAGCTGGTAGATTGTCTGCTGAGCAATTTTTAAAATCCCGGTACTAATACTCGAAACAAGAAAGTACTTCAAATATCTGGCTTGACTGTTGGGCTGCCTAATGTAAAACATAGCAGTAGAGGAGCTCCCTAATGTCCTTTCTAAAGACAGGAATCCTTTGACTAGGCACAATCAAGTAATATCTTCTACCTATCTGCTACAAGTAGAGGCGCCTCTGCAGGTGAACTTAGTTCAAGTGATAGATGACTATCTCTTTCAGGAATTTTCTCATAGACCCAGGAAAAAACCACACTCTCAGTTTTATGAACACTATTAGGGCTTGAGGGGGAGCAAGATATGCTCAAGCTTCTGATATACCTTTATACCATTTCCACATCACAGGACAGCGACTTGCCCGAGAGCTCACCTACTCTAATTCAGACATGGGTTTGGGATACATACTCCAACATCGTCCACAGAATTCCCTGCAAGAACTGCAGTGGTTGCTAATTTACTTCTAAAAGAGACATATAAGTTCGTCTTGAAAATTTAACAATTGTTTTCCTACATATTCTTAAAATTTAATTGAGGATTTTTTTCGGAATTGTGCACTGGTAGTTTTAAAAGAAGAGTGCAAATACTCTAGCTAGCAGTGCGTGCATCAGCAGCAATTGTTTTGTATATTAAAATTTAGAAACAAAATATTACATGTCTAAAACATGCATACTTCCTTTCTTTTAGCTTCAAGGATCTGTTTTCAAAACTAGGTCCATGCAATTTTATTTCTTAATGCTGTAGGAAAGATAATGTGACATTTTATTGAATCAACAAATAATATAAATGTACAGAAGCTTTTAGATCCTTTTTATATGTACTGGTAGTTGAAAAATGGATTATCCAGACTAGTTTGTTACTAGATACAATAGATACACAGATACAATATAGATATGTATTTTCTTGAAGACATTCATATCTTTAGCTAACAGTTAATAAATGCAGTGTAAAAATATTGCCACGACAGGAAGAGGTGAAAGTAAACAAATAATCTTAATGCATTCATATTGTATGCGAAACTATTTAGTGAGGTGTGTATAAAAATTTGAAGTATATTCTCTTGGATAGAAGTGGAAAACTGAAAAAATGACACAGGCAAAAATGCCCCCAAGAAACAGAAATAATCAAAATGACAAATGTTAGAGAGATGCTGGTAGTAGAGCTGAGAAAGCAAAAAATTCAAATGGGGCCAAAATCTGCTGGGTGCTCACTAGGTGTGCAAGGGAGGGAGGGGAGAGGGACGAGAGCAACGGATGCCAGGTATTGCCCCAGGGTTTAGGAAGCTGACTGGGAAATGTGGCCAAATGCCTTCACATAGAGCACATAACGCACAGCCTGTCCCAGCTGGAATCGCATGGCATGTTCTTAAAACAATAGCAAGGGTCTGTGGATTCTCCCTCCCCATCGTAAGGCACCCTGAGATGTGTTAGCAGGTTAATGTACAAATTCTCCCTGCCCCTAATAAAATCAACGTGTTGCTTGCAGTTCTCTGCCCACCTTGCTTCCATGAGGATATGTGCTGTATTATGTTCAACAACAGTATTGGTTTTCTTCAGTGAGTTAAAAGAGATGCAATCAAAGCATAGGTAGTTTGTTGGGGATGGAGGAGAGAAGATAAGGAAGGAAACAAATCTAGATCTTTTAAACTGAAATGCAGTTATAAAATTTTAAATAAAAAAAAAAAAACAAAAACCAAACCAAAAAAACAGCCCATCCTGAAGCATAAAAATTGTCCTTTGTTTCTCTGGAGTCTGCACTGCTTCACATTGAAACTGTTGGTCCTCTTTCTCATGGTGGTGAAGCAGACAGCAGAGCTGACTATCAAGGCAGTTCGGTGAAAGTAAAAAAAAAGACAACATAAAAAAAAGACAACATAACCTGTCCCCTCCCACGACACCTCTCTAAGGTATACAGGCTAGAAAACAAATTGCACCACGCATTTAGAAGCTGCACAGATTTTGTATGGTGACCAAGTGAATCACAGATTTTCTGGAAAAAAGACAGTAGAAACTTTTTTTTTAAATGTCCAGTAGTAAAAATAATTCCTAAGCTATCACATTTTATGCTGGTTAAACATATTTCACAACAGTTTTTATTAGCTAAGAAATTTCTTCTCCCTTTGCTGTCTTTTCTGTTTCTATATTTACTAGATCAGACCTTATTTTTACTAATTACTGATGGCTAACATTGTATTTCCTGTATTTGTCTATCATATTTTGCACTGAAATAATACCTCTAATTCCTTATCTAGAAATGATTTTTTGAATTGTAACCCGAAGCATGTCTCTGCTAGCCTTTCAGGGAAGCAGTGCTTTTGAGATACTGAAATCAGATGCTTCTGACACGGTACACAGAATAGACTGCTATTCTACCAAAATGTCTCATTTCCACTGGGTTTGTCACATTTTTAAAGAAGTAGACTTACTCCGATGAAACATACAATGGCAACATGGAAACAACCAACTGAATTATTCTAAAAATACAAGGATAGAAACAATTTTTTGGCCTTCACGGTTTATTTCTGAAAATATTTATGAAAGTTGATCCCACAAATATTCTCAGAAGAGCCAGTGAATGGGCAGTAACAGAGGCTGTAGGCGTTTACTTTGTTAAGAGGCTAATAACTTTATACCAATATGCTTTCTTTTGGTTCAAAACAAACAAAACTTTAAGTATTTTATTTAGTTTCAGGTTCAGAATTCTGTATACAACACAAAGCTCATTCATAAAAGTCAGCCAAATTAGAAGGCATGAAATGTTTTTATAAATTTTAGGAGAAGTAGTCATATACAATTTTCTAATGGTGAATTTTAAGTTCTGTAAAATTTGTAAGTTTTGTTTCCATTTGATCTAAAGCAGTATGAACTGCTGTAGTTAAGGCAGTTGAAATTACAAGTTAACGTAACAAGGTTGATTTTTTTCCTCGTTTTTAAGTCTAGAGCAATTTCTGTCTAGTTCAAACAATTTATTCTGAAGGAGGGCTTGGGCCACTGTTGTGTTTTTTTTTTCTTTATAGTCTTGCAGGAAGTGGAAAGGACGACAAAATAATAAGGAAATGTTTTTATCTCGGATTAGATCACAACCAGCTTATACAGCACACATAGCACATCGTTAAAAAAAACGGCCTTAAAATAATTAAGCTGATATATCTATGCAGCAAGGCAAACCCCCCAAAACTCTGCAATGACATTGGGAACAACCTTGATTTTAAAACAGAGTAAATTTGCCAGGCAACATTACACTGAATATAAAGAGAGTACAAAGCAAAATATAAACATTAGCCACATGTAAATATGTTTGGAGAACTTTCAGGATGTTACTACTTTTCAAACTGACAAAGTTTAATTTGACACCTTCTGTTCTAAAACCTTTGTTTCTATTCAAAATCACGCCTTTAGCTGCTATCAATCACTATGCTCTGCCTATTACTTAAAATACTGGCATGGGCCCTGGATAAGCTGAAAATGCCATGCAGATGAATTCTGAGATAATATGTTCAAACCTGTTATATACAACACAAATCCTGTAAAGTTATGTATTGTAAACCTACATTTATTGGGAACTAAAAGTCTTAAATCCATCTGCTACAAAGAAAATACTGTTATGCACTTTCAAGTAACCAAGTACCATCTGCAAAGGTCTTGCTACAGTAAGCAAGAAAACGGTGAAAAAAAAAAAAAGATGCTAAACCTAAGATATTTAAAATAAATAAGAGTCTTCTGTCTAGTTTTCTGATAGGGATTTGGTAAAGAAGCATAAGACATTAGAGGAAAAAAACCTGTGAAAGCGGAACTGCCAAACTACTGCAGGAAAAGCGCAAAGAGGATAACTGCCAAACATTAGACTCTGCAAGACCCATGAGCATGCCTATTTTAAGGAAAGCATCTATGCATTTTATCGGTGTATCCAAATGCTGTTTTATTCGGTCTGACCTGTGCTGCGTTTATATAAAATCTTCTGCTCTTACATGTAGAGGTTCTGACAAACTATTCTTGCATTCTGGTATCTTTCTTATTAAAAGAAAAAAAAAGATAATTGATATCTGCACTTAAGGTGTAAATACCAACCCGAACTAGATCAAAGAGGGTAGCATTACAATCATGAAACATGTTCTTATGTTCTCTGGGCAAAGCTTTCCAAATCAGCAACAAACACATCTACTCTGGGAAGAAAGGGCTTCAAGGTGCAGCAACTGAACTCTTTTGTTTAGTGAATTTGCTATAGTGATAACAATTTGCCAAATGATGAATATTTCTTATTTCTTACAGAATAACTAACAAAGACTCTAAGACTTTTTAGAAGAGCTGTAATTTGAATTTAAGAAGGCAAAACATTTTAGCGTATCAGTGCTAAGATATGAACAGTTTTTCTTTGGTATATTATATGTAAGTTTTTTTTGTATCATTCTCTGGGGCATGTAGTATAATAAAAATATATGGTGTTAAGAGAAATCAGTCTAAATAGGGAGGTATTTGATACAAACATTTTATGAGAAAGTGTGAATTGCATTTCAGCATCTACTGTGAACAAAGACTAAGTACATAATCCATTAAACAGTACTTCTAACTCAAAAAAATTGAGTATTGTAGACTAAACTAAAGTAGGCATTTTGAATGAGCACATTTTCAGCAACTAACTATAAAGCTAGCAATTTATCATTCAGCAAATAATTTTCTACTTTTAAAAGAATCTGTAAGTGTTACTTATGCTAATGAAGACTGTTTTTAATCTGCCCACAAACATGCTAATAGAGGGCAATTTTTTTTTATTTACAATGCTGAAGGCACTCCAGTTTATAGAACACAGATATGAAATTACACTTGGTAAAATGGGCTCTTAATTGTCTAAGCAACCCAAATCCTTCACCTTTAACACAAAAGCTTACAGACAAAACAAAGGAAAAGAACTCGTGAACTAAACTTTAAACACTGACTTTTTCCCCTTCAAAATTTACAAATCTCATTTTTGTTCCAAATGGCTGCATTCATCATAGATATTTCCATCTCTTTTCAACACAGAATCCACATACAGAAGAGAAGAAAAAAGGCCGACATCACCACGACAGTATATGCATACAGTCTTAGTCTTTAGTATTAAACTTGTAAGCTGCTCATTGCACAGAAAGGTTGCTTTTGGAAAAGTCATAATACTTTGAACGAGATACATAATGGTAGCAAAGGAGTACTGAAAGCATTTTAAATTATTTACTAGGTTAAAAGGGTGAAATGGTACTTTAAATACATCAAATTTCATCATCTGGGCCATTTTTTGGTGGCAAAGTGGTATTGATCTTTCCAAATGCTTAAAATTAACTATTTCCAGAAGGTCATTATTTGATTAAAGGCATTAAAGTTGAGGGCAAGAAATGATGCACTTTGTCTTCTTTCCCATTCAAATAATCATGTAATTTAATCAGAACTATCCCTTCATGTCCTGTAATAAAAATGTTTGTCTTAAGATATTGTTCTTTACCTAACATATTAACCTTTAAATGTTATGAAGTTCTTAAGAATAATCTCTGCTTAGAGAAGATTCTTCCATAATGCAATGAAAGGATCTCCAGCATTTAAACTGATAAGGCCAAATTTCCCCTACACATTGATTGGAAAACACATTAAACCCTTCAACTGAGATTTCTCACACGACAGGATCGAAAATTCAGGGAGTTCTGTATCAGTAAGCTCATGCATATGGCATTGAGAAACAAAATGTATGTCACTTCAGCACAAACAAATATGACAAATAAGTAAAAATGGACGCTGCTTTAATTTATCTGGGAAATGCTGTTTGCGTTACATTTCTATTATCCAGAAAAATACAGCAGGGAATACCCACCGCAGGGTAAGAACAGAGCATTTACTTCAAAATTCATTTTCAGGCTGAGATTACTTAAATCTGACTTCTTTCTGGGTGAAATACCTGTGGGTTCAGACAGGGGAACAAGCCTAGATGATGAGAGGGGTCCTTTTTAGCCTTAAATTCTTCTGGAATTTCCTGACTGCAGGAAAATTTATTCTGACTGCAGGTTTATTTTTCCTAAAATGCATAAATTGTCCTGGTTATCTCTTATGCAAAGCTGAATAGACCTAAATGTTTCACAGAAGAACTGAAGTCTATGAAAAGAAAGGCCATTGGATGTTTTTATAAAAATTTAAGAAAACTAATAATCTACCAGACTTAGTAGTTTTTGATACTGACCAACACATTTGTTTGTGAAAATCTTTTCACTTTAGCTTCTATTTAAATGTAATTTTAAGCACTGACTTCTGTGAAGCACATACTTTTGATTAAAAGTGAATAAAAAGAAAATTAACTGTGAATATTCAATACTTTGGGATTTCCCTATTTTTCTCACAAAACTGTATATTCTTTAATTCAAGAAGAAAAAGCTGGTTTTAAGCCTTTTCTTGAGTAGAGATACCAGAATATGAATGTCTCTTCTTGAGACATGGCCTAAAGTGATAATAAATGTCCCCAGAATGATGGTTGCCTTAGTATTTTATTTACACTAATCAGCCTTAAGTTTCAGGCTTTGCCTTTGAGCATTCCCCTAAATCAGAGAAAGTTTGAAACCTGAAGCTGTCCTTTATCTCCAGATATTTCTAGTTTATCTATTTTACTGGCTTTCATTACTAGAGCATTGAAAGGGAGAAGCCAGATGTGAATTTTAAGTAAGTCTGTATCTGCCATCATAATAGATGAGATTTAGCAAAACAAACAAACTGAAAACCCTGCAACCTCATAGGGCTTTTCAGAAGAAAGGTAAACTTCACTAGCAGGAAAAACTTCCTTTGAAAAATACTGAAACAGATTATGCCATTCCCTTAAATTTCTTATCCAACCTATTATTCAGCTACACCATCTGTCTGGATGTTACCTCCCCCTCTTCTCGGGGTTGTGAAAAACAAGTGACCAAACAGCTAGCAGCGGTACTGAGAGTATTTCACCACAATTCTTTGGTGACAGTTTAGGGGAAAAGGATTCCTAACGTCTCTTCTTCTCTCTAGCTGCAGCATTTAAAAATTAAATACGTATTTCTATTCTTGTAAGCATCCAAGCAAATAAATAGGAAAAGGAAACTTGCTAAAGCAACCTCTAAAATTCAACGACAAGCAGCGAACGAGTACAGCAACAAAATGACTGTGAGAGCTGTGGCCCTGCTCCCACAGTCCGGTGTGTCGTGTTAGAGCTCTCCTTCCACCCAGAGCCCCGGTGAGTGGTTAAGAGCCAACACTACCAGAAAACTTGTTGGATTTAAGGTCTGAGGCTGGATCAATACTGGTGAGTACGTTCCCTGTGTATTGAGCACTTGAGAGGTACCACCAGCTCACAGAAAGAAAAAAACCTAACCCATAACTCTAAAAGTGACTGAAAATGTCAGCTTCATTACTTTTTAGTTGAGTACAGAGGGAACTGAATCTAAATGAAGGGGTTCTCCCAAGCTTGGTTTCTCTGCTCTCAGCCTCCTCCACCTTTCCTTTCCCTTGCTCAAATGTATCTTCTTTACAGTACTGCTTTCAATTGCCTAGCAATGACAGATAGGCACAAGCCCTAATCAGAAACCTAATAGGCATGCCTTTGAAAATCTTATATAAAATGCAACTACATTCATATGTAAAAAGAAGTGGAAAAAGTAATAAATGGAAAAAAAAACAGTGGGTGAAGCTTTATTCTGCCTTCCTCTACTCCAGATCCTTCCTCTTTCACTCACACGATTCAACTGGCATTGTAACTGTGAGATACGCATGACAGAAATGGACTTAACAATTAAAAAAAATATCTAAACACAAAAAACCAACTGCTAATTATTAAATAAGTCAGTCTTAGTCTGGTACATTACTTTTTATAGCACAGGCATATAAAATGGGTCAGTGGGTTTCACAGAGGGTGACTGGAAATATATGGCCCTTTATCTTTTATTTAAGTAGAGAGAAGTACTGATTTCACTGCAATACCGATGCTTCCCTTGAAAGTAAATACAACCCTAAATCCAACCATGACCCTTAATAGCCCATATTTATTTATTCTTAAACACGCAATCAATTTTTCCATGGCAGCTATATCTGCAGTTTAGTTAGAGAAGAGTCTTTAATAGAAAGAGCCTGGCAATTTTAGAAATCTTTTTTACTACTATCAATTTACAAGTTAGCAGCAAATGTTTATTATTACATTGCTTACAGAAATTTAACATTCGCTTTGAGGGAAAGACCTCCAGCAAAAAGGCAATAGGGCCAAAGTGTCACTTCCGTAATTACTTATATCTGTGTATGTCACGTTGTTAGATTTATTTTTTAAAAAAAAAAGATTATAATTTCCCAGAAGGAGTAATTTAAATCTGTGGTTTCTTGTCATATGTTTTTTCTTTCCAGAATTCATTTTGGATCAGGGGAAGATCTACCACACACTGAGGAATCACAGGCTCATAGATATTTGGAATTCATTGTAAATTCAGTTCAGCTGACAAGATGTTCCAACAAGCGACATCATTCCAAAACATACACAGCTCAAATCCATTCTCAGACATCCCTTCACATTTTTACAGCCTAAATGTTTTCATAGAGATTTGAATTAGACATTTAAAAATTCTGAGAAAATTTCTTTTAACTTGTCTCTTGCAGTTCAGCTAGCTTCTGTGGCTCTCCGTTTCATAGTGAAGAACGTTCAATGCTCTGATAATGCCAAGGGTGAGAGGAGTCTTAAAGAAATTGAAAATAAACTTTCCCGTAACTTTCCTCCAGTTTTGTTAACCACAGAAACAGTCAGAAAATTAATAACGTCCGTTACTTCAATGCAGTTTAAAAAAAAAAAAAAACCTTTCAAATTCACACCTGTGAAAGACAGACAGACGCCTCCCAGCAAATGAGAGGGGAGCAGCCAGAAGCACGTATCTCTCCCATGGAAAAATAAATGCAGTGAAGCCCTTAGAAAGCTAAAATACTTGTAGCATGGTTGCTTGGGGCATAGACTCAAAAGAATAGGAAAGTCGGATCAAAAGGGAAGCTGGAGAGATCGGGTTTCTCCCTCCTGGGTGGGAACCAACACAAGAGTGTTTTCAGGTAGTTTGCCATCAGGATGGGGAGGAGAACAGCCACAAGGGAAAAGCTCCTAGAGAGAGCAGTGCTTAGCATTAGATCTTTCCTCACCGGCCAAGAAAAGTGCCAGCAAAGCTGAGCCCCAGCCGTATTTCCAGGCAGCAGCTTCTGCCCTTAAATCAGGCGCTGCATGGAGCAGGCACACTGCTTCCTGCCCTGATCCCTCTGTCCCATCCCCCTTCCCCAGGTGCAAAGCATCAATCCCTTCAGTTAGACTCTCTCCTCACATTAAATAAGAGTTGTAATTGATTTCTCAGAGGTGAAGCAAACTGGCTGCCCCAAAGCAAAAATAAGAAGAAACTAATTTAAGCCCTTCATAACTTTGTAAAAAAATTACTGGTTTTATATAAACAGTGGAAAGTTCCTGTATCTGTAGAGCTTTCTCTTGCATGTTACATATACTAGAAATGCTAAAGCACCAGGCTCGGCAAAATACCAAGTCACCTAAGAAAACCCACAGACGTAACTGATATGTGCACAGAACTTGTTCAGTTGGGGTCCAAAACTTCAAGGAATTCTGCTAAGGACCATTCAGTCCAAACGTCTTTACTTTAGAAAGATCCTGAAAACTATTTTCGTATGCTTCTCAAATGCCATCCTGAAGTAAGGGCACCCGACACTGCACAGGAATAAAAATGAGATGACCACTGAATAACAATGTGTTTTCACAGGAAATTTGGCTGATTTGGAATTAGATAAATATTTGCAAATCGGAATTTTTCCCCACTTAGCCAGACTGTGTGCTTGCCCTAGCCTATTCATTATATGCCAACCGCTTGGGGTAATTCACAACCAAAAATCTGAAGTTTGACTTAGAGGTTAAATTTGAAGAAAATAAGAAAATAGACACAATGAGAAATTATTAGGAACAGTGAAATTAAAAATTATCTGCAATAAAACATTGTCTCCTTTCTCACCTTGCACCTAGAAATCCTGTAACAGGTGTTGTGTTTTGAATTACCGAGCTTAACGTTAAGGGAGAAAACACACATCTATTATTTCTTACTCCTTCCTTTGCCCAACAACCCTTCACCTGAATTGTAATCTGTCACTCCTTTAACAAACTGCTTCTCGGACCGTTACTGTACATTTGCGTCTGCATAGGATGCCTTTATTCTTTGCAGTAACGTGTTCAGCAGCTCTGGGTTTTTCAGGAGGAATTTTACCCTGTAATTTCCTGTTTAGTTACGGGTTGAGCTCGCTTTTGTTTTCTGCGCTGTTTACTTGGTACCCTGCTTCCCCCACTGCCGGGAACCACGGGCTGCTCGCTAACTCCTCAGCCTCCCTCTCGGCTCTGGCACTACAGCTTTGTTTTCATTTCCGTACGTCATTAACTCTTGTACAGCTCGCTCAGAGTTTTCACCTTCTTTTTTCTTCTTCTTTTTTTTTCTTTTAACAGCGTTATAGTTTCTTCGTGTTAAAACACCGATACACTGAATCTTCAAAAGCCTCCCGAATCAGCGATCTGCCCACAGCAGGCGTGAGAAACCTGAGAAATCAAGAACGTGGCTCTTTTCCCAGCTAAATCCGTGTTGCCATGCGGGGACGGGAATGATGTCTCACCCATGAAGCCAGCAGTGCTGGCAACCAGCCCTTGGCTCCCCACCACCCCGGGGTGCCCACCCTGAGCCCCACGCACAAGCCGGTGCTTGTGCAAAGCAACTGGGTGTGAGGGGGATGCACCTGGGGTGGGAAGTCCTAGGTGCAGCTCTGGTGCACAGGGGACAGCAGGAGGATGGGAGAAAGGGGCAGATGGATAGTGAGGGTATGTATGAGAGGAGGAAAGGGGTGGGAAAAAGTCAGAGGAAGGCTAAGAGGGGAACTATAACGAGAGGAATTAGTGAAGGTGGCGAGAGGAAAGAGTGGAAAACAAAACAGAAGGTGAGGATACAAAAAGCGGGAAGAGATTAAGAAAATCCATCCTGCCAGAAACAGCACCTCTTGTCAGGCAGACAGCAGGTGCTGCCTGAGGAAGAGCTGATTCACGCATCTGGAGTGTAGGAACCGAAACACCTCTACCTAAGAAAGAAGAACTAAAAATAAAGACTCAAAGGAGGTGGGAGAGGGTGCCGTGCTTTTTTTCTTTTGGCTTCCCGACTGCATGACATTTTTCGAATAGTTTTGCAAAGAAACGAGAGCTGGATTTCCGGACCCCTGCAAGAATCCTGACGGTTCATTTCAGTATTATCTCTTCCCAGGCGAGCCCTTCCTGCCCTCCTCTTCGCCTTGCTCCAGACTCATTTTTGAGACATCTGCAGCCACAGCACCTCCAGGATGAGATTTCCCCTTGTCCAGGGTCTGCATGGACCCCAGGGGAGTCAGTAAGGGAGGTGCAGCAAGGGACACTGGTGGCACACCTATGCTGACCTAACTCCACCTCAGCTCTGGGGGACTAGTAATGCAGTCAGTAACTGCTGGCCAAGTGGTACGAGTGTGGGTATTTAACCCTCTCTGCAGCAGTCTGGGGGGACCATCTCTACAGCCAAATTTCCTGCTACAAACTGTGCCTTCAAGTGGCTTTCAAAAACTATCCTGCTCACCTTCTTCTGACTGACTTTGAACACTGAGTCTTAGCACCGTGTCTCCCGCACTTTCAATATTGCCACTGCATCCCAAATCACTGGCAATGGATAAAACAATCTCTTACTAAAGCTTTTTCCTTTTTTTTTTTTTTAAATCTCCCCTGGAAGCCTTATTACAGATTAGATTTGATGAATTTCTATCAGATGCACTGCACCATTCCTCTCGCCTGACAATACCTGCAACAGCTTTTGGGGAATCAGCTCAGTTGCATTCTGTACACTTAATTTTTTTCCCTTGCTGTAAGAATTGCGATAAAACCTTTTAATTAAAACTTTCTACCAAAACTGCATTAATTTTTTCTCTGTATAGGAAAAGTAGTCAACAGTGATCCACTAAAGAGTAGATGGTTTAAAAAAAACCCCTTACTAAGTACTGAAGGCTGTTTTATTAAGGCAAGCTGAACAATTTAACTGAAAAAATGGATTTATACAAAAACCAAAACAATTTACAGGCAACATTTTGTTTCCTAAAAACTAACCATATCTGTTTTCATAAGAAATAATGGAATGTTTTAATAAAAAAAAAAACAAAAAAACCCCAAAAACCCCAATTTTCCATTTGCCAAATTTCTAGACACTTTGAGGATTCTTTTTTAAAAAGAATCTTTTCCCCAAAGGAAGAGGTAGAGGGAGGAATTAACAGAGAAACAAAATTTGTGGTGAAAAACTTTGGCAGAAAATTTTATTTCTGCTAAATTCAGGTAGCAGTGAAGACTACATTTTTGGTTAGAAGCGCTTCTTAAAGTGAGGTGTTTGCTGGCATGTTATTTTGAAAAACAGCACAGTAGGATGACTTCTTTAATAAGTGGGCAAAAAAACCAGAGATTAGAAAGTCTCAGAGCGAGAGACAAAACCCCTGTGCGATATCTGATTTCTTTGCCAAAGCAAGGTTTTTAATAAAGGTCATGGAGAAATAATCTCCAAAGACGGCACTGTCTCTTCCCCCCTATATGTTTACTCTTTTATTTCTCTCCTTTACAGTGAAAGGCAGACCTTAACACGCGCGCACACACAAAAGGAAACAACAACCAAAGAGGAGAAAAAAAAAAAAAAAAAAGGAGCCTGAAATTTTAGTTACACCACATGTGGTTTTCATTTGTGAAAAATGAACAAGCTGTTTGTGGTTAAACTGTCTAATCTGCTGTTATCAATCTAGCGCTGCATTCAAGATTTACAGGATACATCAGCTTCTGTGCCACATTAGCTGTAAAAGGGAGAGGGGGTGGGAGGAAAAAGGAGGAGGAGAGAGTTTATCCTGAGGAATAATATTTCCAATGCAGCCACACTCACACTACATCTGGTTGTGCTGGTAGCGGCAGTTAAATTGAAATATTTCACAGCGTGTGTCAGAAACATGCAGAATGGTAATTATGACAGATCTGATTAAGCCTGAGTGCCACTAGCTCCCTGGCCAGCTCCGGTTGTGCAGGTGTGACCTTGTGCGTGCCTGCGTGTGTAAATAAAATTAATTACAAGCGAGAGGGCGAAGGCTTCGGTGACATCACAAAGCGGAGAAACTCCCAAGGGGGAGACCTAATGGAATATTTTCCCTCAGTCTAATAATACAGTTCATATTGACTTGAGGTAATTAGTGGGATCATTAAAGCAGTTTTCCCGGCGTATTTGGCTGCCTGATCAGATTAGTGAAAATGTTCTTCAGAACAAGCCCTGTGTGGTCTGCCAGAGAAGGAGGAAATAAAAAGCAACAAAGCATATTTTGGAATGATAAGCAGCGCTGGACTTTTTGCACGGCGTTTTGCAGGGCCGGTCTCGGGAGCCCGGGCGCCCGGCTCTCCTGACCGATCCAATCTTTCATCCCAGGCGCACGTGCTCCCGCTGCGCGTCATCTAACACTTTTTAATTTTTGTTCCTCTATCCTTCAAAACTGCTCTGTCCCTATCCCTCGCTGCTTAAAAAAAAGAACAGATAAAAGCCTTGTGGAACTGCTAGCCTTAGAAGCACTACATTAAGATAACAGGGGGAAGGAAGAAGAATAAATACATGATCAGCTCCCCCCCCACCCTTCCCCAAAAAGCTAACAGAAGATTGAAGGCACCAGTTTGAGAATTAGTAACATTTTTGTTTCCTAACGAGTTTAGCCCAGCAAAAAAAGGAAAAAAAAAAAAAAAAGAAAAAAGTTTAACTATGATATAAAGTCTTCCACGGTAACAGAACACAGAGCCCTAATCAAGAAATGGACCATTTGTTTAAAAACAGTCTATTGAGCATGCTCTACCTTGCAAATGGAATATGCCAAGCTCTGTCACAGATGGCAAGCTTTGACAGTTCCCATCCGTAGCGTCGATACTCGACAGTTCAGCACAAGATCAGTGACATTCTGTCTCATTAGAGCCACGCTAATTATCACAGCTAGTTTCAGGGGAAACCATGTGTTGCAATGGTCAATTTGAAGGAGTCTGTGCATCAACAAACTGGTAATAAGGATCAGACACCTTATTATATGACAGCATGCTGCCTATGATCTGATTTACTGAATCAGAGGTACTGAGGCAACACTGAAGCCTGATGGGTTATGGAATCGCATGTACACAATGCGTATCTGAAATACGCTTTAAAAATAAATGGGAGCTACATAGAAACAATATAAATAAAAATTTTAAAATGGTGAAGTTATAATGAGGACTTTTTTCATTTGTCATTAAGACACGCAGAGATGTTCAGGATTTTGTCAGCCAGTTTTATCTTTAATCAAATCATATAAGATAAATAATTCAAAATGAAAACTGTAAAATTATGGATTATGCTAAATTATAATTCATTCCATACTCTGATTTTTCAGTTTCAATAACATGTACCAAACATTCCTTATGTTGTGCCGTCTTGCTGCTTTAACAGAATTTCTTATTTTGTAAAGAGCTTTCTCTACTTGGCTCCCTTTTTTCATTTGTACATTTAATGACTTAAACTTGTACTTCTAGCTGCTCCCACACATTCTTGCTCCATCCACCAGACAAAAAGCCATCTAACCAAGAACCCCCCCTTCTTGGGCTGTCTCTGGCCACCTGCGGGGCCGCATCCTGCCAGGCGCTAGGCGGTCCCAGCCCCAGCACCTCTCCGGGATGTGCTGCAGGCTGAGGCCGTGAAGGCATTAAGCATTAACTCCCGACCCACCCAGGGCAGGTGTGCACCGCATCCCTCCAGGGAAGCTCTCCTTAGGGCTCAAATACACAGTGTTTCCCGAAGCTACTACCAGTTCTTTAAAGAGCCTCTACATGGACTGTAAGCAGCGCTTAAACGGCTCCTGCTGCCACCCACCCCGCCTGGCTGGGAACCTCTAACTGGAGCCAATTTGACCCCAACGTGTAAAGCACGCTCAGGAAGCACACTTCTTCATCCATGTGTCAACAAATCCAGCCTTTGCCTTAACGTGTTGAAAGGGCTGCCTAGCCCCAAGGAGCTGTTTGAAGAGGTCAATATAATCCTCTTACTAGTTAAGTATTTTCCATTCTGTACCTTTTTCTTTGGCTTGAACTATTTCAAGGTTTTAATGCTTTTTTTCCCTTTATGCAGATTTCCATGGGCAATTGCACGCTGATATGAACCACCTCGGAGATTTTAAGGCAGTTTCTCTTCAGTGCATTTTTGTTGATTCAAGAAGTTGCTGTCTACTTTTTACTAGCGGGAACCTAAGACTCATTGAAGCCAACCCACTCCACCAAGGTCATACCGATAACGTGGGATGTGGCCAGGATCAATGCCAGGTCTACCACAATCGAGCAATGAGTTAACTAAACTCAATTTTCCAACCCTTTTTCTGAGAAAAAATAATAACAATAATAAAATTCCTAAGGAAATTTCCTAAGGCTTTAACTTTTATTTCTGCGAAGAGACGTCATATAAGAAATTAAGACATGGGGCAGAAGGACCTGGAGTCCCTCTAAGCGTTCATTTTGTTCCTGCAAGAGAAACACGGAAATCTACTTCCCTCCCACCCAGGCAAGACAGAACACACTATGACTCTGCAACATGATATTTTGTGAAAGAAACAAATCGGCTCTATCTGCCAAGTTTCACAGTATGACACGCCACTTTATGGGGCAATTCTTGATCGCATGCAGAAGCCCATCATGCTTTCTCAGTTCACACTCTTCCTCTCCCATCCCCACTGACACTCGATCCCGTCCTGACTCCTGCTGCTCATGGCACCTCTTCAACTGCCAGAGCAATCACCCCTGGGTAGTGGAGCAGGGAGGAAAATAAATACATAAAAAAAAAAGAAAATAATAAAAATAGAGGCTGTTGTGTGGTGTGCTTCTGCAGCTAATGTTTTCCAACTGCTGTATCTTGCCTTCCCACGAGGGCAAGGGGTTTATTTCCAGGTGGACCTGTGAAACGATGGCAGACCTCGGAGCACGTTTTGTTTCCACCTTGCCTCTCCCCGTGCAGTATCCCTCCCTGCTCCACAGAGAATCCATTGTACGCCGAAGAGGGGGGGGAAAGAAGGTTTTTACGCCAAGATTTAAACCCAGGAAGTGACTCAGCTGCTCTGAGGGAGACAAAGGCGGAAGATGACTTGATGGAGACATGGGGTGACGGACGAAGGACTAAGTCCCCTCCTGCCCCCCAGGCTGGACCCGCTGGGGCAATCCAAGGTGCAGTGCCCTGAGGAAACAGCTTTGGAAATAAATTTCAAGACCTCTCTCTTAAAGCCACATTGTTACCAGAGGGTTACTCTTGGTGCTAAAAAGGTTTCTTTTCCCCCCGCTGGAAAACAGTTGAATAGATTGTTCTCTATCTGTGGTAATGGCATGTTACATCTTCGTGCCAGATCCACAATACCGTGCTTGTTCAGTGTGGGAAGCTGTTTAAAAATGACTTTCCTATTAGAGTATATAGCTTAGTCTCTAGATGGAAAAAGCCAGATCAAAGATATAGCATTTATAAAACTGCTGGTTAAAAAGATAAAAGTGAGATAACAGACATCAATTTTTCACTATAAATCTCTGGGTTTACTACAACATTAAAATTTCCAGTAAAAGCAGGGTTTTATATACCTGAACTCTAATGGCCTATTCTGAAAATATTTATGTCAGGAAAAGCATGGTATTTGCATGCCAAAAGCAATTTTAGTGCCAATGTTTAGCATTCCCTTCCCCTTTAACTCTTTCCCATCTACTCAGGAGCGTTAGATGCTCTGCCTAATGCCTACCCGGCGTGTCTCCCTACACAGCCCTTTGGAGGAGGACGCTCCGGGTGCAGACTACGGCAAAAAGCTGAGCACTTCTAATAAAATACCGCTGCACAAAAAACTTGCCTGATGGCTTTGGGTGGAGTCTCCACCATGGTCTGAAACACTGATTTTTACCCTGCATGCTTTGCACGCAGAACTACTCATTACCAAGGAGCTAACTGCCTAGCCAAAGAGAAGGACGGGGACAGAAGGACAGGAAATTGGGCAACACAGTGCAACAGCTCAGAAGCAACGGGTCAAAACTCTCCATAGCAAGATGAGGTTTCTGGAGGTAGGGGTAGTACTCCTTTTACTTTTCTTCTAAAATTAAAATCGGAGCATGATTCTGTCTTGCCTTCAACATACAGGCGCTTTTATTCAGCGAGAAGGGAGGGCATTTGGCACCTGCCTGGCCACACACAGCAATCGGCAGGATTGACGCTGCAGAAAGGAATCGATTTCACCTATTTATTCCACAATAAAGTAAAACTTACTTAGGTATAATAACGCAGGCTAACGGCCTTACGCTGTAGTCCATGAGACCCTCAGAGGTACGGAAGTCGATATTACTTCAGTTTTTGCAAACTGTAATTTCCTAAATTTAAGAAAGCTTTAGCAACGTAAGCTGATTTTCAGCAAAGTTTTGCTCTCTTCCCTGCTTCATACTAGCACGTGTGGGCCACAGCTTTTCAGTATAAGCCATTAACATAAGAGTAACTTCTCAAAACACAGCAAACATGCAGAAACGCTGCAAGTCTCTACTTGCCTTATCTCTCGGGGCTCTTAGGTTTGGGGTTTTTTTGTTTGTTTGTTTGTCTGTTTTTATGGAATAAAATTAGATTTCAGCATCTGTCACCATCAAGAAAAAAACTCATCCCTGGCTCCCACATGAAAACATTGTAACCAATGCACAGTTACTGAACCATGATGCCTTAATGATCATTACACAAATCAACTTTTTTTTTGTTTGAAATAATGAAATTAAGAATGTGCTTTCATAATTACTTGAATCAGACTGTCAGGTTATAAATTTAACAAAACCCCAATATGATTAAATTGTAAAAGTAACGTATACCACATAAATTTATATACGTGTGGATTCTTTTCATTTTGACTTATTCAGGTGTGCTGATTAAATTTTAGTAAACATTGTTAATATTGCCGTTCTACCACTAAAACCCAACAACCTGGGAGCAGAATCAGAGCACTTGGTAAACCTTTCTGTCTTCCTTTTGCATGCATTTTTCTAACGCTCTCTTTTCAACATAACCTAACAAAAAATATGTAGGTCTATTAGGCAGACAACTTGCAATAAAACCGTAAGATTTTAAATACTGACATTAGGTGTTTTGCCAATTACAGTTCTAAAACTCCCCAAAGATATGATGTATTCAAGCAATTTGAATTATAATATCTTCCTTAGCTCCTCAGTATAACCATAGTAGCTTTTAAAGTATGTATTTTGAACTTAAAAGAATTTGAATTTATTCTGTAGATAATATATCGATCCTTAAAAACATAGAAACTTTAAATATATACAGAACGCACACATTCCGATATCGGAAAAGGATTCAACATTTGAAGGACTCTTCTAAGTTAAGTCCCCAAACTTGCTCAAACCCATGTGCCAGATAGTCCCTTTTCTTTGGGAAAGCTAACAAGCTGCCAGCAAAGGGCACCGTGAAACTACACGTAGGCAAATCATCACTCACCTAAGCCAGAGCACGATCTCACTAATATCACTGCAATCTCTTCCTGCTCCCATCACCCCTTCCTCGCCCTGCGCTATGATCTCTGCCGCACCAACCCCTGGAGACAGCTGGTTCGTTGAGCATCGGGTCTGTATGCGATCCTCCATCAATCGGGTAACTCTTGCCAAAGGCACTAACACAGCGCAAGGGAAGATGCTCGTTTTTTACCTTGGTGCCACCTAAGTAGAAACTTCTGTAGCGCATCATTTAATAGCTCTTCTGTACAAAGTGCTCTACTCAGCAGAACATTATCTGCAGTCTCCTGGCTCAGGCAAGCCCAGCTACCTTGCAGATGCTGGCTGCTTCAACACCCAATCCAGTGTTGACCCAAATCAGTTCCTTAAAAAAATAAATAAATAAATAGAGGCCCTACAGCAAGCAACTATCTTTGTCCACTGGCAGAGCTGCTTTAGGTCACATATTGTTTTGTACCGTAACTCCAGACTACACTCAGCAGCTAAATCAAGCTTTTATATCCAAAATAAGATAAGAGCAGCAATGTTTGATTTTTGTGATGTTTAAAACCAAAACTGTTAACCACTGCATCATTTTCTAACATATGTCCTCCAGGCTTTTCACTATAACTGGAAGTGATTCTCCCAGGATTTCCAGTTCTGAGGGGGAAACCAATATCCCCAAATGAAAAATAACCCAATGGACCTCTCTCAAGAGAGGTTCTCTTAAATAATATGTCTGAACAAGCCTCTTTTTTGTGCAAGGGAGACTTCTTTGCCAAAAGAAACATTTCTCTCTGCCACTGACAAGCTCCAATGTAGATTTTTTTTGCGAGTCACACAGCTCCTTTAATGTACATGGCTTTGCTACAGACTTTAAACGTATTGATCGGCTGACTAGTAGTCAACTCGTTAGAGAAGACCAAACACAGTCAGTTTACCTATGAGGTTACTCCCATGAAGCAGATTTCTACTACAAACAGACCTGAAAGCTTGCTTGATACATACATTAACATTGCATTGCTTAAATCTGGGAGAAAAATAACCTCCGAGAAGAGAATACAGGCATAATCTCCACAATAAAAGGAAAAAGAACTACGCGTTTGGTGGTGTTTGCTTTCTCTACTTGGTAGCAAAGTTTGCAGAAGAATCTAAATTTTATGCCAATACTCTAAAAAAAACCCCACCTCATCCTCTGGAAGCTTTATGTGATTCACTTTGATTACCTGTCCCTTTTAAAGTCAGCATTGGAAGGGCCGTCCCAGCTGGAAATTTTAAGACTACACACTTAAATAAATACACGATCACACAAATAAGATCAGATCAAAATTATGTGGACCAATAGATTGGCTTCATACCTTAGTTTTGTGGACAACTGCAATGGAAAGGGGAAGGTGTAGAAAATGGACAGTTCTCTAACCCCAAGTCTTGACATGTAAATAAAGACATCTGAGGAGCACACAGGTTGGAAGCTGCTGTAACATTCTATCTTGATTAGAAACATTTCAAGAGCCCTGTAATTTCCAATCAAAATTACAGTAATTTCCGATATACAAGCCATGATTCATGACAGAATTTTTACATTCCATGGGAGATTATAGTGGCCTGATGTATGACACACTGAGTACAGCACTAACATAAACAATTCAGTTTAATGTTTAAACAGCACTTGGTGTTTAGAATCCCACAATAAAAGAAACATATTATTGCAGAAATTATCACTTTGACAGTGATTGAAGGGTAGGCAGGCATGTGGCCTATAAAGCTATAATTTTTACAGTCCACAGCTTGAGTTTAATCATTTTGATATAACATTTCCAAAATATCCCTTTAAATGCTCCTTACAACATATAACTTAAGAGACAACATCCTTTCTGTACAATGAAATGGAGTAAACTCCAAAATGTGAACAACGCAGAAGTCAAAAGTTAAAGACTCTTAAAAAGAAAACCAGCACTAAAATGCTGACGGCCCAAGAAATACTGGTCTCACTGATCATTATGAGCTCTCCCTGGAAGGTCATAGAATCATAGGATCCTCTGGGCCGGAAGGGACCTTCAAAGGTCATCTAGTCCGACCCCCCCGCAGTCAGTGGGGACACCCCCAACTAGACCAGGTTGCCCAGGATCTCGTTGAGCCTCACCTTGAACGTCTCCAGGGAAGGGGCCTCAACCACCTCCCTTGGCAACCTATTCCAGTGCTCCACCACCCTCATGGTAAAGAACTTATTCCTAATGTCTAATCTAAATCTGCTTTTTTCCAGTTTAAAGCCATTACCCCTTGTTCTGTCATTGCCGGCCTTTGTAAACAGACTGTCTCCAGCCTTCCTGTAGGCCCCCTTCAGATGGGGGGCCTAGATGCTGTATTTTTCTATGAAACAATTTTAGAAAAGTAAAGGAATAGTGACTAAGTGGACTTAACATTTAATCTAACATGAAAATTCAACATTGTAAGCATTGGTGCCTTTAATATTTCTTTCTAGTGTTGGCATAACTGTGGTTCTAGTCTTTCCCATTTTTCTATGTTTTTCCTTTACTTGCTTAAGTACATTCTCACTTAAATCAATGTTTTTGCATACTCTGGTGATCTTTCCCAGATGACATGTCACTTATGATAATCACACCCAACAAGTGCTTGCTGATTTCCCCCTCTTGCCACAATTTCTTGACAGAAATTCTTCAGTTGAAGAAAACAGAATAGGAAACCACACAACAAAGGCTTAAAACTGAATATGCAATATATATATCTGTATGCACACACTCAGGTAACCAAGCAGCCATCATATTCCACAAAGATCATACCTGTTTTCTCAGATGTAACTTGTACAACCATAATTTCTTGGGGGTTTTGTTTGTTCTTGACACAGAGAAAGCTACTCCACCTCCCGTGCACAGCCTCACCAGTGGGTCTGCTGTACCCAGGCCCATTTCTGATCAAATATTTTCTCAAAAAAACCGAACCCCAGCGCTCCTCACTACAGCACATGTAAATGCAAAGCATCAAAGCCTCAAGATTAACTCGGCAGCAATATATATAGCTTGCACACAGCTTTTGCCATGTCCACACCAGCTAGGAACTGATGAACCTGATGCTTTCTAAGCTGTGCAAGACCCACAGGCACACAGCAAAGCCATCTTGCTGGCGGGGAAGAGGGAGGGATGTGCCTTGGGAAGCCACTTCTCAGCCCTTCCCAGTCACGGGTAACCAGGGGTTACCCTCTGGACTCAGCAAGGAGCTCCAAGTTGTGGTATCGGGCTGGCGTGCTGACCCGGCCGCTCATTGTAACTCACACAGAAACAGATCAAAATCAGAGTGGGGGAAAAAATACCACAGGACAGGGAGTTTGTTGCGCCCCGGGAACTTTACCTGGCTTTTGGTTGCCGCAACCTTTGCAAACAGTGCTTGAGACACCTTAGCTCTCTTCATTTCCTGCTGAATCTCATCGTAAATGGAAGCATTAATGTTCATGGAATTATTTTCTGTTTTTCCATTCCTCTCTGTAGCAATAGTAGCAGTTTTGACCTAGAAAATATATTTTATGAGATATTTTTCATTTTGAAAAAGTTATTTTCCTCTTTTTCCCTCCCCAAGTAGTTCCCCTTTCCATTTTATTCCTTTGATTCAATCTTGCTCTGATATTTTTTCAGCTTTTCAGAGACTTAACATTATAAGTTATCCATGGTTCAGGCAACTGGGAAACAAGAAAATTCAGCATATTGTAACAGGTGAGTGCATCTGAAATATGAGTTATTGTTAGCTGACCACTGTGAATTTCAATGTCATGAAACAAGTAGGTGGAAACCTGTCAAACATTCTTGTAGAGATTTGTGAATCATTACATGATTTCTTTGCCCCACACAAATTAAGTCAAAATTGTAACTGCAGCATAAAAGAATCTCTAACAAAATAAAAACCTGACAAGTGAATCTTGATTCATGCGTTACATCCAGTACACTCAAACACATGATGATGTAGAAAAGTTGTGGCTTTAGATTTAACTTTCTAAAATATTGTCAGTTTAATTCTTAAACTGTATTTAAGAAAACAATAATTTAGAATCATGCATATTTTAACCACTCATGAAATCAAGGTAAGTTTTTCTTAAAACCATTAATTCTAGTTGTATTTCACTTACATACATAAAATATTTATTCTTCTTGTGGTCCAGGCTAAGAAAAAAACACGTGAAAACAAGACAGAATGATTACACCACCAGCTTTATGCTGCATCAGCAGCATTAAGGAAAACAAAAAAATATACGCCAGTGGTGACATGCAGAAGACTATCCTCTCCTTCATCCTCTGGAAATGATAGAAGTGGTGTTTCAACACCAAGAATCATCCCACCAAGGTTACAGAGCAGTTTCTGCAATATCAGTTGAGAGGTACAAAAAATCAGCAGGTTCTGTGCTTATCCTACAATATTCTCAATAGTTAAGGATAAGGTTGTTCTTTAGCAGCTACTCTTGCAATGCGTGCCCAAGATTAGTGGACCTAGTGGACCCCTAATCCTATAGTGGACCAGAGGAAAGGAAAGACTGGATTTCTGCCAAGAACCCACAAGGTGATGATGCAAAATCAAACCTTTAGACTTCAATTCAAACCTACTGGTTCATAAGGAAGTTGTTGAGAGCTGAATTAATTTATCCATTCAGAAGTTACACGTCTAGTCTAAGGTAGTCATTCAGGCTACCTCTAAATCTAATGGACAGAGCTTGGCACTTCCAGAGGGTGATTCAGCCTACTCTTAAGTATGTGTCTAAAACCACACTTTCACTATCAGTTTAATCCAGTGCAAGTCAGCATCTTCCTGTGCTCTAAAGTCCCTTGAGGTTCAAAGGGAAATCATGACAACATGATAATTCATCTTCTAATCTCACTCTCTATGAGCTTTCCTATGTCAGAAGTCTCACGATATGAGAGTCAAAGGGTTTGGGTGAGAGATGTAGTTAGGCAAATCATCAGCCCATTTTTTCCTAGAAATGTCACGCTCAATTTGTGTTAACTATCCTCCATAGTGCTCTTAAGATAAAATAATCTAGTCCAGGAACTGGGAGCACATGCCACTTTTGCTGAGCCTGAGTTTTCTGTCAGGCTTTCCAGGAGCTTTGCTAGCACATGCCCATTAGCTGCAAGGGGCAAAATCCCAGCAAGAACAAGGCATCCACACACACTTCCATTTGCCTCCTCCCACTTTCTGGGGTCTGAAAACAGGTGACCAAAATGAAAAGGGAATTCAGGAAAAATCCCAGAACGTGGCATACAGCTTATCATGTCGTCGTGGTTTCGGCTGAATTTACCAAAACCAGACCGACAGATGGCCCTTCCCCCCCTTCCCCCCCACCCCAAAGAGGAGAGAGGAGGAGCAAGAGATAAAGGAGATTCAGAAGTTTAGAATGAACTAAACTACTTTAATGAAGAATTAATATTAAAATAAAAATAAAGAAGAAAATAATGAAATAGATACAATATATACAAAACCGTATCAAGCTCCCAGGATGACAGTCACATCACCAGCAGGCACTGGGGAAGTCCCAGACTGGACTCAGTGACGAATGGGAACTGGATTCCAGCTCTGGAGTCAGGAACACACGGATCGGGATCAAAGGCAGATGAACAGACAGAGTCCTCTCTGGACGTCGGCCATCGCAGGAAGGGGACTGACCCTTTGATCCCTCAGCCTTTATACTGAGCATGGGGCAGATGGGATGGAATACCCCAGTTGGTCAGGTTTGGGTCACCTGTCCTGTCCACTCCTCCCCACCGATGTGACCCCTCTACGTTTTTTCCATTTCTGACCCTCTAAGGGGGCAAATAACGAAATTGGCTGATCTTGGTTGTTATGGCAGTAAGTATAAGCAAGGGCCTCCCTGCATACCATTCCTTGGCGTGGAGCACAAACATTGGTCTTATCATTCTGAGAACGAGCAGTTTTCTCCACAATATGCCGTTAATTTCAGAGAGTAAGAGGAGGCCTAGCTAGGATGTAAAGTTACAGAACAGAAAATTGGTTCGGTTTTACTTCAAACCGGGACACCTGTGATTTACTTTCACCAGAAAACAACTGGTACTTTGCAGCCGTGACCTGTAGAGTGAGGCATTTCCTTTTCTGTGGTGTGACATTTTACAGGTGGCGCTGCAGAAGAGGATGGCCAAGCCTGGACTGACAGCCGCCCAGAAACATTTGAGGCACCTGGCACTCAGCAGCGTGAGGAGCAGTGCCACAAAGCTCCCTTCTTCCCACCGCAGAGCAGGAAAACGCATGCCTCCTCACACTGGGCAAATCAGCACGGGGCCACAAAAGCAGGTGCATCTCCTGAACACCATACAGTGAAATCATCTGGAAATTACAAAATCAGTGGCAGTTTTATAACCTTTAAATGAAAAGGATTCACTAAAAGGGAACTGACAGTCAATAGGGATGTTAAATATACAAGTGGAGACAGGGTCCTCTGCTTGCATGTAAAAATCAGGCTAAGCTAAATTAGAAAATGAAAAAAGCAAGGGCTTTGTCAATACACCTTCCTGGACCTTGGGTTCAAATTTTGGCAAAGTTTTTTGAGTCCTTCTCAAAGAAATATTTCTAACCTGTAAGTAATCTTTGAAGGTCCCAAGGGGAGGACGAGAAGACAAAGGTATTCAGCTAGATACACAAGTCCACGGTATCTTTTGGGAAGGAAACACTTTGTTCTTGTGATCCTGATTGAAAATGGTTCTGTTCTGTAAGCACGCTGCCTTTTTGATTGCTACGCAGCATCAAAAATCAGTTTCATGTTGTAGCAGTACTTCATAGACTACGTAACTGAGCTGTGAACACCCAGATCATCATAAACCAAGACTTGCACACCACGCTGGAGACATAATTTAAATTGTGCATCTTGGTCCACACTTTTCAATGCCCAATTTAATACGGATATGCACATAACCCACAGGAATTACTGAAAATCCTCATTCTGGTTGGCAAATCACATCTATCTTTACACAGGTACAACAAACTCAACAGCATCTAATATCTCACTGAAGTTAAAAAAAAAAAAAAAGACAACTCCTATTGTCTTCTGTTGATATAGAATTAGGAAGTGAACAATAGAAAACACTAATATCTGCATCAAAATGTCATATTAGGCCAAAGAGCTTCAGGAGAACAAAGTCTTAAAGTCATAAAATGATAGGTTTGGGGATTATCAAGAGATGTTGTTCACAGCCATATCCTCTCCCTCTCTAATTTACATCATTGGCCAAGTATAAAAATCCTTCCCCTGCCTCTTAACAATTTCTCTTCAAAGATCAGGTATAGACTGCGGCTGGACTAGATGGACCATTGGTCTGCTCTGGTCTGATGAGTTCCATGCAATAATGCTAATTAACCTCTTGGAGAATATCCATACATAAAACTGTTTCATAATTTATACATACCAAGCATCTAGGCTGTTGTGTTGAATTTAGAATTGAGTTCAAGACAGAGGCTGTTTGAAGCTGGGTTGAAAAAACACCCTCCTCCTCAAAAAAACCCAACAGAAAACAAAAAAGCCCCTAACAGTGCAACTTCAGGACTTGGGAGAGGAGGTGGAAAAAGTATTCATTTTGGAGAGAAAAACAAAACAAAACATAATCTCTCATCTCATCCACACTTAAGCACAACCTCTCACCCCACCCACACTTACAGCCACATTTTCTGTTTAGGAAAGAAACCACAGATCAGCTAAATTTTTGTTTGACAGTAACCAAATTTTGCAAACACTAACTGAACAGGGGAGCATTATTTTACAAACATAACACTGAGAATCAGAAAATTGTTTGGCCATCTTCCTATCGCCAATCAATTTAGTCGTTTAGAAGGACTTGGGAAAAAAAACTAAACAATACATCCATCCCCTCCTGGCCTGCCCAGGTATATAGATTCTCATCAAATAAAACTGATTACAGTAGCGAGAAGTTCTGGATTAGTTCAGTTTTCCTAAACAAAAAACAGAAGGAATAACCAATCTGAAGAGGTTTTCACAAACATGGAAGCACGTTTCTTCCCCATCGAAACCAAAACAAAAAAAAATCTTTTATAACACGTTCTCATAACTACCGTTTTAGCTTGGGAACAAAAACCTTCTTTAATCCTGGTTTAGCTTTTAATATTACATCGTACATTAAAATTCATAAAGTAGTTCATTCCAGGCAAAACAAACTACTTTTCAGTTCTGCTCTGCAAATAGCACAGGAGATACAATAAATGCTGTTGCTTTCAGAATAGCTTTTATCAGGACAAGGTTTACTACTCCATTATTACAGTGGCGCCTGGAAGTGCAGTTATAGTTAAGTGTCAGGGTTTCCATTAACGCTCCCACATGGTGGTTTTCGGGGGGGTAGGAGGGGGGGTGGTGGTGTGGTGTGAGAGGGTTGCATTTATTATTTTGTTCATTTTTACTTTCATTAAGATTCAACTGGCACAAAGACTCTCAACCTAAATTTCAAATTTTGCAGACTTAAAAATTTTGCTGGTGGTGACGTACTTTGTGTGTGTGTGTGTGTGTGTGTGTGTGTGTGAACTCCAGCGCTCCACCATCAAGTTTCAGAGGAGCTGCTATTATCCAGAGTTCCTTGCAATGGAGGTTCACTGGTCCTCAAACACCAGCAAAGCAGTGGTCCTCCTCAAGACCAGTCTTTTAAGAGTGACATCCCATCTCTGGGACCCAAGCTGAAATTGCTTTAACATGAAGGAACTGTAATTTATCTGTAGTCAGAGGGAGGCCAGGATTATATTTATGAAAATGGAGGTTTTTGTCAACTGAGTACCCAGAACCATGACTCATGACCCATTTGTGGACACTTCCTAAAACATTGTCTTATTAAAATTATATTCTGCTCTTGACGTTACACGTACTCTATTTTTACACAGAATGATGATGGGCCCCAAGAGTTAGCACAGATTTTCTTTGGGGAATATGGGTGGCAAGGATGTCTCCCTCAGCTCTACTGACACTGAGTTTAAGTGTCCTGAGAAGGAAGTGTTCATAACTGCAGAACTGTTAACAAGCTTTAACCAGAATATTTTGGAAAAGAAAATCTGTGACTTAGTCACCTGTCTCCATCCTCCCCCCAAGCTGTACTAAGGAGGAGGAAAGTCCTCTTCCCTCCAGCCCCAAGACTGCCTTGATGAGAGGAAGAGGCCATCCCTAGCACCTCCCTGCAGAACTCCATCCATCCTGAACATAGCTCCACACTCAGCATCCTCTGAAATATTCCCACAACGTGCAATAAACTCATCCTCTGAACCTGACTTAGGGATACCCAGAAAGGACCTCTGTGGGGGTGATCTTCGAGATGAAGATGTTAAAGTGGGGAAAAAATTAAATAAATAAAAGAAATAGAACAAGAAAGGGCCTTTTTTTCTTGCTTCTGGGTTGGAGAAATTAAACTGTATCTCCATGCAATACCTACCTGATGGAGATGCTATTATTTATAAACTTCACTGCCCCAGGAAGGAGCCTGACAGACAGGCATCTGCCCCAGGAGGTGGCAAGATGAACAATGTCCAAGGGAAAAATTATTGTGTACGTCGTCTCCTTGCGCTCAGTCCACCAGTGTGGAAGACAGTAGCAGACTTTTACAACTTGACCAGCTTAGAGGGCTATAAACATATCCCAGAAGCTCATGCATTAGAGGCTAATGATTTCAATTAAAAAGAAAAAGTAAGATTTTGCTTTTTTGTTTAAGTCAGAGAGAAAGGGAGAAGTAAGGGGGACAAAGAGCTTCTTAAAGGATTTCAAAAAAGAATTGGAAACAATCCAGATACATTAGCTCAAGTAGCAACTAGCAAGAATGCTGTAAAAATGAGATAAATTCAACACAGTTCCTTCTAACTTAGGCACCAGGGTTTATGCTTGGTGAGTGCCTACTATCCTATCAGAGCTCCAAGGTCACACTTTCTGGTTTTGCATGCAACAGTATACAAAATTCACACAGAACAAGCTCAGCTGCTAAATGGTTAAGTCTGCTCTACTGTCTGGCCACCAGTTGGCAACACAAAAATGCAAAATAGATCCCTTTCAGGATGTTTATTTTCACATCCTTCCGAAACTGATAACTTGCAATTGCAAAATAAACCTTCATGTGTGGCATATTAGCTCCCATTTTTCATGGTTTCATAGTTTAATTGTTTAAAATGTTACACTGGTCTAAAGATTTAATATTAAATATGTTGGCTCTTGCGTAAATTCTGTTGTCAGGATAAACGGTCTGTTTTGTCTTTCAATAGTTATCCAAGAAGCTCACAGCTAAGCTAGAAAAATATGCTGTATTTCTCTATAGTGAGATTTAAATAATTGCTTATAATAAATTTAGTTGTAAGGATGCTGGTAGTTTTATTTCCTTAGTATCAAATATTCAAAAAACTGTGGACATTTGGGGGGGGGGGGTGGGTGTGGGTATCAGAGTAGTAGTTTGCATTAACAATTTTGCCCTACCCTGACTATAATTTATTTCTGCTACAACCTGTAAAGTTATACCTGCCAGTGCAACGACTGGAATAATTTCATTATTATTTCTAGCATGAAGTATTGAACTTATGTTACCAACACTGACATTTCAATTTTCAAATTTAGGGTTCACACTTAGTAGCAGGTGGCAAGTGCTATATGTAAGTGGGTAACTCTGGCAACATGTAAAAAGGTCACACAAAATCCCAACTTGGACGTTTCTATATCCTTGGTCCATCCACTAGGTAAAGTGCATATGTTTTGCTGAATGACAGAGAACAATATAACAGCTAGAAAAATAACTGGTTTGTTCTGTATACCTCAAGCCTATAAGGTTTCCTTGTTAACCTGTTTTCTTTTTGAAAAGGATTAAAACAAAACCGTATGCTGTTTCCACTTTGGGCTAACTGTACTCCTGACTCCCACTAAAAAAATGAAACGTAATTATGAACAAGAGCACAGTAGAGACAGATAGATTCCACTCCCTCCGACCCCTAAATTTGGACTCGCAGTATGTTTTGTCAGTTAAGAAAACCCTTAAGTCTCACTTTCTTTCTGGCTGCAAGGGATTTTTATAGTGAATTAAAACCAATACAAGGACTTCCTCTGACTCGACATCCTTCTGGAAGGTCCTGTAATTAACTCTGTTCTTTAGCTGTGAAATTGCCCAAGACCACTTGAGACAGAGTGAGACATTACCTTGGCAGAAAGAGATAAGTTAAGAAGGAGGGTTAGCCTTTGCTCTGAATTACCTGGGCTGTGGGAGCAAGTACAGATATTAAAACAAACTCAAATGTTATTTTAAACACAGTTATCTATATTTAACTATTTTCCACTAACGCATTACTATGTAAATAGATTCTCACCCTTTATCTTGAAGAGTATCTATAGTGGATTTCACAGACTAAACTCAGTTAATGATAACAACACTAGACCATTAGCACAGTCTGTTCTTTCTGCTAAAATTATTTTCTCTTCTCGTGAAAAGTACTGCAGCAGGTCAAAGTGATCTTCTGTCCTCCCTTTTCCTACAATTTTGTTATTCATTACTTCAGTCTGGTCCTTAGCATCCATTAGCTGCAGGAAAATTAGACAAATAACCTGGAGGAATTTATAGCGTTCAGAACGGGCAAGGAGTACAGTCATAGGCACATGCCTGAGCCTGGTTAGTAAAAAACTGCTCTGTGTTTATATACTCGACCATCACAAAACTCCCACAATCCCAACGCCTTGCTTTGCATAGCAAACCTGGACTGCGTATACTGCACAATTCCCACATATCTGCAGATCAGTGTGTTTTGTCCTTGCATAGGTATAACCTTGAGCGACAGCAATGCAGAGTACTTCAGAAAAGGTACACTGGTTTTGGAGTGTTTCATTCACAGCCGTGTTTCTTCTTTGTGGAAATCCTATGCATTCCTATGGCTCACAACTGTACTTCTCATGTACCCTAAAAGCAGCAGCAGAGTTTCCTTGACAGACACAAGGACTCAACCACTGAATTTCTGGTTCCCACTCTATCAAACTTTATAATTTTGGGAGAACTAAACTAATAGTCCCACTAGATTTTACAGAAATCAATAGGAGTTTCATTTGAACAAATACTAAATAAAGCTTTAATGAACATATCCCAGTCTTTCAGAGCGATGGACATAGCAAGTCCGTTATGTTACACTGTTGTCAGTAGCTCAACCTGGTGAAAGCATCCCCAGCTTTTTGGGATGCAGTCTTCTTCCCCCCATCCCTTTAGTTTTACCTGTTTGTTTTCTGGAAGATAATTTTTAAGACAATACGATGTACTCATACTTCTGCTTTCATTCCCACTCAGTTTACTGGTCCAAATCCTTCAAAATCCCTATTTGAACCTCTAACATTAAAACCAACATCTGAGAATTTATAGGTGAAAAAAAAACAGCTGAACACCAGAATGGTCCAGTCCCAGTAAAGGTCATATCTCAATAAAATGAGCAAAAAATTCTGTAGGGGCCATAATGGATAGAATTAATCTTAAAACTAGAAAACAGGTAGTAATAAACTGCTACTATTCCCCGTTACATTTTTTAAATTTAATTTGTGGTATACACTGCAAATAATGATTCTATGAGCTTTAAAAAAAATGCACCAGTAAAAGCTTTCGTTTTTTTAGGAAAGGTTATCTCCCAGCAGGACAGCGAGAAAACACGACGAGCAAATCCCAAAGACAGAGAGAGCGGTTTACTTGCGGAGGCCGGCTGGGCGGTGTGCTTATGAGAGGCGCGGGGCCCATCGCAGAGGCTGCGTTCAAGCTCCTTTCCCTTTCGTCCTGGTAAATTCGATCTCGTTCGGCTTCTGGCAGCTGCAAAAAGTTCTGCATAGCCCGAAGGTTTACCAGTAAGGACTGCGAGGCAGTCTTGGGATCCTCTTCCTTTCGGAGGATTTCTGAGAGCAAGCCCTGTAGGGAGGGAAGAAAAAAAACCACGCTGTAGAGTTAGTCTAGGTGAAACACCATGGAAAATCGTGCACTGCAAACCCACTGCTTATCAGTCCTCTTTCCACTGGGCTGAGAACGGGAGCAGCAAATGCACTATTCACTCCACGTAGGAATATATTAATGGCATTTTAGGTAGCAGAGAAGAGAGCTTCAATTGTACCCTTAATTTTATTAAGCATCTCTTTTACATACAACGTAAACTGAATCTGCCTAATACATCTCCTTCCTTTTACTGGCTTAACTTGCCATGAAGTCTTTCACAGTCGACAGACAATCACAAGATGTTAAGAATAAGTGAAATACAGATAGTCCAGAGGCATGACACTGGAGTGTTCTCAGGCAGCTCAGACAAAATACATAGCCAACCCAAAAAAAACGGCTTTCCACACTTCTAGCAACTTTAACAGGTCTTTGAAAAGAAGTGATATTTCACAACTAATCTGAGATGATAAACTTGCAACTTTCTTAAAGTACTGATTGTCTGGCTCAGGTCAACATTTTTTATAAGTCTCTATTTTGGTTTGACTTGTATATTGGAGTTTAACAAAAAGTAAGGAAACTCACAGTTGGATGCTCTCCTTCACCCTCTTCCTCCTCCCACTGTCCCCCTCTCCTCACCAGGGCAACCCTAATCCTCACCCAGTCCATCACCTGGGCTATTTATTTGAGCACCTACTGTGCAGGTGCCATTTCCTAAGTTCATTTACCAGTGCTGTCCTTTGACCACTTTCAGAGTGGTCAACGATCAATAAAGGCGAGCACTGGGGAATGAGAGGAAAACAGCATACAGGGCATTGGTAGCAGTGAGCCAGAGACGGGCAGGCTGCAGATGACAGCCTGCTGCCAGCAGCTCATACGGACCACACCAGGTTTCCTACATAATCATTTCATCTCGGTTCTCGGCAACGGAGCAGGCCTAGTGGCCTGGGACACCTGATTACTCTAAAAGATGAAGTATTTATGAACCTGTGAGTGCAACTAGAACTTTAATGTCAACAGGTTCTTGAAATCTCCCCTGCCAAATTCACCTTTTAAATGCATCAGGCATACAAAATGCTCTACTGTCTTGAAGTAACAAGGTGGTGATAAGAAACTAACTTTTGCAAAAGCAAACGTGAACTTCTTTTTAGAATAAATCTTGTTGCCATGCTGGGACAAGGAGAACGTTAATATGAGAGGCTTCTATTGCTAATGGAACATGGGATCGTGGATATGATTTTAAAGAAATAACACTACTCTATGGTTGTTGCAAGCTGCAAGTTATTTGAGATCGTGGAGGTGCAAATGGAGGGAGGGAGGCAGGCAGGTAATAAAAAAAGCTAAAACTAACTGAGAGAGGCAATTCTGAATGAAGATATCCATTCCTAAAGGAGTGCAACAGAGAGCTGCAGCCCAAGCACCAGCCTCCTCTGTAGGGAAGCCTGATGTGCACAGCACCTATGGAAGTTGTCACCTCTCTCAAAGGTCCTGTCCTATCGATCAAAAAGCCCCTTATGAAGATGCTGCTGCAAAGCTACTACTCTCAGGCAAGGTCAGAGCCCACCCAGTGCAGCTCTGGGCTCTGCATTTGCCCCGTCACCCTTCCATCTCTCGGGGGCGATGAGAACAGAGGTCCTAACTACACTGGGGCCCAGTGTGGTCCTCATGGCCCTGTCTGTGCCTGCACACATAAAAGGGAAACGGGATGGAGAACACAGTCTTTCCAACATTAAGCATGAAAAATAATTTGGAAGAGGATTGAAAAAATATAATAATCCTGGGGGATACTTTCTTACCACTATTCTTCATCCCTTCTCTTTCCTGGGATCCAGGCAGAAACTACTCAGAAGGTAAGTAAAAGTTACAGACAAAAGCAGCATTTGGCTGGAGTATAAGTTTTAAAATTTTTCTTAATGATTAGTCTAATAATAAGTTTACTTTTTAGCAAATATGGAAATTAAACTTGTCTAGCATTTTTTTCTACTTCTAAGTATTCAAACCCGCAGTTACTATTGTTTATCAGTGGTAGGGTTACATGAACCATGCTCCAGGGGAGGCAAAAAATGACTTTGTGCCACCGGAGACAAGGCAAAGCTGTCTGCAGAGCACAGCATGTATGATGAAGGTGTAAACATGTGTGATTTCTGACTGCTACTGTGCCAAAAACACCGCACCAAGATTAAAAAGAAGAAAGAAAAACTAAACTGAAGTGGACTGATCATTGGCAGGAGAGGAGACTCCTTCCTTACTAACAGCCAGCCCACTGTCAGCCACAGGAAATGTCCTTGAAAAATACTTTGGACCATAATAGAAAATACTTGCTCGTATAAGCCTTTGCCACATAGCGGGCAGCTTAAAAAAGCAGAAAAGGCTGTTTTTCTTGTATAACTTTCCCCCCCCTCAGTGAAATAAGTAAACAAAGAAAATTGGTTTTTGTATTTTTCCTGCACTTCTCAGTATTACCATTGCTGCAGGTCACCTCTTGGTGATTAGAAATGCCATTAAGCAGTCATTCCCCTCTCCTTCCCCCATCAGTGCCATGGCTCTTTGCCTGAGCTAGGAACAGAGCAGAGGACACAGATGCAGAGAAAGGAGTGGAGATGAGAGCGGGAAGAAGGCAAAGAGGCAGGAGGTGTTTGCTTCCAGGAGTTTTGAACCTAAAGGTCAGAATATGTGAGGAAATAACATGAAAAATATGGTGTAGTACCAGGTGCAGGCAAAATCTTACAATACAGTTTACCTGCTTCACATATTGCTTCATTGCTACTGCTTCAATTTTCTGAGCAGAAAACTTTGGCTAAAGATTGTTAGACAAGATGGGAAAAACCTAGAAAGAAAACATCAGCTCTCGCATCCTGCCCCATGCTGACATGCAGAGATTTACTCTTCATTTTACCAGGCTTGAACTGGTTTGCCAAGACACAAGTCTTGTTGTGACCTCCTGATATTGTACTTCAGGTTGCATAAAAGGTAAATGCTGTTTTGTAGAGAGATTATGAACATGGTCAGGCTCAGTATCCTCGCTCTTCCTCCCTTGTATTCTTTTCGCACTGGAAATGTATTTTCTTAAAATGTTACTAGGTCCCATTTGAAAAAAAAGAAAGTTTACATGTCATCACAAGTATAACTCATTACTAATTGCACAAAAATGTTCAATAAATATTATCAGGGCTTTCAAAAGCTAATTATGAATTCTTTAAAAATGGAGATAAACGAAAGTGTCTGCCAATATGAACAAAACCAGTGCCTGTCTGGCCCCCTGTTTGTCTCCTCTTTGAACGCAATCACTGATTCAAACAGATTTTATCAGCCTGATAGAACTTCAAAGCTCCCAGAAGAAAAGTGTAATTTGCCCAAACCTCCCCAAAACATGCAGAACATCCCTGAACGCTATTCCCTATCCATTGCAGGGTGCTCCCATCCCATGTCCAGGTGGAAGATTATTCGCAAGCTCCACCCACAATCCTGGATCCCTGCCAAGTAAGTTATAAGCAGACACATTTATCTATGTCGCTTAGTAGCAAGAGGAGAGCTGTCATGATAGTGTAATAGCACCTTTTTACCTTTTATTCAATAGTGATATGGATAGTGTGCTTTTTCTTAAATTACACTACGAAGAATTATATGAATACAGTGGCAATTTCTGTTATACTTAAGCAGGCAAATTTCTCTCTACCACATAATTTACAGAACTCAAATTCAATAAAACATTACATGATGGTCCATTACTGTTATCAATTTTGAATAATCCATCTTCATTTTTCATTTTACTGGAAAATAAAGTGTGCCAAAGACAAAGTGGAAGAAAAAAAAAAAGTGCATGAGAAGGTGGTTTGTATAAACTTAGATTTTGTTTTAAAATTACACGGAGCTGTTTACTGCATCCAAGCGTTCTCCCTCGAAATAGCAATTGCCCAGAATTAGCATGAGCACAGTCCTAAATACACAGAAGTTTTCTCATATAAGAGAAGGCATTATAGATGAACAAAATGCAACGTATCCTGGCAGCTAGAATTTTAAACAAGCATGGGGGTGAAGTAGAAAGGAGGGGGAGAGAAAAGGTATCTGGCAGAAACACTAAGAAGTACTCAAAAACCTTGAGATGAGAAACTGTCACTGGCGGGGAGAAGAGAAATTACAATAGTCAGGCACGGCAAAAGCAGCAAAAAGCACTCCCCCTCTTTCCGCGAAGATGGAGCCAAGAGGTCACCTCCGTACGGCAGCACCCGAGTTCACGCAGCAACTGTTATGGTTGAAAGTGCACACAAGAGAGAGGCAGGCAGCCCCCAGTCGCAGTTCCAACCACAACCATGACTAACACAATTCCTTGCTCGCGCACATGTCACCCTGCCATGCACCAGGTTAAGCTGCGCCTTCAAGTTAAATGTCAGACTCGCTTGTGGGAACCCAAGCTTTCCGTTTCCTGACTCATGTTTACATTTACAAAGGCAGGACAGAAATGGCAGAGGAGCTTGTTTATTTGTTTAGGGCTCCGAAGGTGGTTGATGCTCTGCTCCAGCTCTCTCAAGAACAAAACAAAGAAGAGAGCCTCCCAGCTTAACTGCAAATTTGCAGGGGCAGGCTGAGCTCCCCTGCCGATGGGGGGCTGTGAAGAGGCTGGCGTGGGGTACCACACTGGGGGGTGCTGCCCTGATGCATCAGCACTGTCACCCCCCAGCTGCTCGGTGCCACTAGGGACAGTGAGCTGATCACAAATGCCATTTTCTGGCCAGGAAAGCACTGGAGAATAACAAACTCGCTCTTTCAAGAGAGCAGAGGTGTCTGCACAGTGCACTGCCATCAGCTGGAAAAAATAACTACGTTGATAAATTCAGCCAAACAGCAAGCGAAACATAAGCAGCTCGATTTACTGAAATTACCCCATCAGAGTGGTACGCGCATTTGGTAGCCATGCTTGAGGTGAAACTTGGATCTGCTAGCACAAATCCTGACTCAACAAACTTTTCCACGGAGCACTACAAAGAGGTGCTAACAGGATTCAATCTGTTTCTTTGCAGCCAGTGAGCTGGAATCGCAACTGCCGAAGGACAAGTAACATGTCAGACCCCCTGAAGCCTTCCTACAAGGATCACTGTGAAATTTCTTGTGGGGAGAGATGCTCCATCCTCCGAAACCACTTCTGCTCCCTACAACAATTGTTCTATTGTGACTGTACAGACGCTAATTTTCATACAAATTATAGCCTCCTGGACTCCTCTTTGATTAGACTTTGCGAGGCACGTTCCTGAGAACTACACATTTTTGAAACTACCATTTGAAGGTAGGGGAGAAGTTATCCAAGAAGATATTAAGGACACCTTGGCTGATGGTTTTTTTCTGCCTTATAAATAGATGATAATTTAAAACAAACAAAAAAAAAAAGACACCCTAGTTTTCAGAAGTAATTTTACCAAATTCTTTCCTTTGGGTTAGGAGGAAGCACAAATATTTCTAGTCAATATTCTTCCCCCAAATAAAAAATTATTGGAATTTAGGGCCAAGTGTTGAATTACCACACTAAGCTGGTAGAACCCCCTCTTCCCACCCAAAATGCCCACCAAACTCTGTATTCATATCGCAGAGCACAAGTCTGTAAGACAAGAGGTGCCAACATCTTCAGCCAATTCAACTGAAGTCCATTTTTATTGCCAAAACATTGAGCTAATTTACTGTTAGTTTACAGTTCACTTCCTTCCTTAACTTTTACACTGAAAGCAAATCTCTCCCCTCATCTGAGACCATATCTCAACATCAGGGGGTTTTTGCACAGAACTCTTAACTGATTTCAGTGAGATCTTCTGCCTTCAGGAACTGATGGCATGATATGGTCCCTGGACATGGCTCAAATATGCTTATGACAGTTTAAAACATGGCAGTGGTAAGCCCGAGTTAGCTTTTTATCTCAGAAAACAGTAGATGAATTTAAACAAGCATTTTCACTTGCTCTAGCCAAAAAAAAAAACCCAACACCAAAAAGATATTACATCAATATTAGAAAACAACATCTTCAATTGTTATTGAAAATCCCAAAAGATATTACATCAATATTAGAAAATAACATCTACATTTCATCAGTCCTGCCTAATTTTAGTTAAATGTGACGTATCCTTGAATAACCTGAGATACATTCCAAAGTACAGCAAGCAAAACAAATTTAAATGCTTTCTTATAACAATCACAGGTATCTCTACCTGTGTTTATACTTGGACATAGCTGCTACTGTGAGTACAATTAACAATTTTCAGTTTTGCAAAGGTGAAATGTGCCCACAACAAACTCCTCTGGATTTCAATGGGGCTTCACTTCATATTAAAAGTATGCTGAGATATTTCCTGGCAACACTGAGGCTAATATTGCCTAGGCTCCTAGTATTTTTCCTTTCTGTTCCCTATGTTTGCCACAATACATGACAAATACTGCAGAATCTTATGTAGCTAACTGCAGATGCTAATTTGTAATTGTGTGCTAACACAATTTGTAGGATATAGGGACACTACTCTGTGTTGTTTCAAGTAGATTTGGTTGAAAATTGCCAAAATATATTAGGTATATATTTCGTATCTCTTCATGGCATTTCTTTTCAACGTTCATTTTGGGGTTTCCTCCCAGTTTTGGGTCACTTTGAACACATTTTACCAAGCTGGTTAACCACAACGTCTGTGAAAGAATTGAACTTTAAAAAATATTTAAGAACAATTGCAGTAAGAACAATATATAGTAAACAGGAATGAGTATTTGTCCTAGAAATCTGATTCTACAGTTGCATTCATCACATCTCAAGAGCACCTTTTTATACTGTGTCATATAAATTCAGTGCCCAGTCAGAACCAATTCTCTTTGTATTTCAAGGTAAAAAATACTGTTCATGCAGAAATGATAAAGACCAAAAGCTATATGCAAAAGTAGCTGACAGAAAATGAATAAATTACTTTTGAGGGGGGAGTCAGCTGAGAGAAAACAAGCTGCTTTTAGTCATGTCTGAGAAAGAAGTAAATATCTAATAAACTATTTATTTTCCGAATTATTTGCCTGGCTTTTTGCCCAGGTAAGATGGCAGCTGCAAACCATGGTAATTTGAAGCTGGTATTATTATTTCAATACTTTCCAGTATCAAAAGTTAAAATATTAAACACTGTATTAAACAAAACTCTATGTCACTTATTTGTAAATATAACAACTGACACTGCCTGAAGCTAACTTACGTAACTTGCATGAGTTCACGTATCCCATGAAATTTGGTATGAAAAAAACAGATCTTGAAAACTTCCTCTTCTGTTAAGAGGAAAGACACACAGAGTGCTACAGAGAACCCACACCACAACTCTTCTTTCCTTCAGCTAAAGGAGGATGTAAAAAATTTTAAGGCGATAATAATTCAGAACAATTACAAATGACATACTGATTCAAATCTGGTACCTGTGCATTTGAAATAGAATTTTTATTCTCTAAACTATGCAGGGAAAAACACCAACATTTCAAGAGAAACCCCAATTAAGATCTATTTACGATAATCTACAATAGAAAAATTCTTGTTCCTTAATTTAAAAATCTGAAATCAGAGAAAATTTAACTACATATTTTTAAAATATTTTGTTTTTAAAAAATCCCTGTTGTGTTTTCTGTTAAAATAGACTTTTAAAATTTTGAGAACTTATTATTTGAATTGGATATACTGACATTTCTTCCATAATTTCTGCTTGATTAAATTCCATGCAACATGGCATTAAGTTAAATTCATAGAGCAGAATAAATTATAACAGGGTTAGCTTCTAAAACAGGTGTAAAAAATAACACATTTTAGTGTTACTTATCAGCTTTGCTAGGGCTAGTTTTTTCTGCATTGAAGAGCTGAAGTATATGTTCTGACGTGGACATCGGCAATCTCGGCAGCTATCGTTTTTGCAACAAACTACAAAAATAAATGAAAAGAGTAGATGATCTAAAAATAAAGTTTTTATTTTTTAATCTTTTCAGAAGCCTGAAATTATGTTACTAAGACTTTCACTAGAAAATAATAGAAATAAATGCAAAAAAGAATAAAAGACCATCTCAGGTACACCTGTGAAAAGAAGACAGGTTGTTCAGTGCATGCATGTGGTCAGTACAGGTATACCTTTGCAACCCAAAAGGCAATCTGTTGGGTGACTTTTTGAATGGTTCTGTATAAAGCAGTTTATGTCCTTTCCAGGGAAGATTAAATTTAAGATATTCATAAACCATCACAACTGAGGAGGAACCAAGGTAAGAACAGTGGGTATTGTAACAAACCAGTCACTGAAGATTTCTGTACTGTATCAACATGGACACTGGTCCTGCAAGGAAGCATGGTTCCTTCACAGGAGCTAAGTGACAAGGCAGAAATGAGGAGAGAGACTTAAAAGGTGATAATTACTAAATAGAGAAAGAAGAGACTCTTAAATTAAAAAAAAAAAAAAAAAAAAAAGAAAAAAAAGAGAAAAAAAGACAACTGACCTGAGTTCGGTTAAAAGCCACACGTGCAAATACTGCCTGTGAGATTCCTGCTCGTTTCAGTTCGTCACGGACCCACTGGTAGATTTCGGAAGACACCTCTGTGTTTGTTGAGACCTGCTGCTCCAACGGCTTGTTCATGGATCTACTGACAGGAGGAGGGTGGTTCAAGTACTGTTGGTTTAAGGACTGCTGGGCTAGAAGTCTGTTCACTGCATACTGCTGGTTCAGCAACTGGGCCATTACCAGCTGCTGATTTACCAGCTGAGGGCTAATGGGAGTAGATACAAGTCCAGGGTGCAGGTTTGGAAGCGGGGTCCGAACTGATGGTTGACTACCATGAGAAAGCTGAACAGGGGATGGAGGCTGTTCGGCTGTGTTCCCTGGGACCGGCTGCTGACCGAAGTTGACATGGTTGGCACCTTGCTGGGATAGTTCAGAAAGGCTATCCATCTCAACTATGGTGGAAAAGAAACATGGAAAAAGCCAACATAAGACTGAAAATCACAAACTCCACGCTTCTCACAAGACATCATAATAAAAAGAAATAAATATAAAATGGTGCATTCAGATTCAAGCTTACTGTACTCTCCAGCCTAGAGCAGCAGGCCCATAACATCACTGTTGCGGCTATTTGCCTTCAAAATTTATCTATAAATAATGGTGTACTGAATATTTTAAAAAAAAAAACATCCAGCAAAGTGCCCATCATTGTCACTGGGCCCTTGGAGGAACCAGCAGAACATCAGAGGCAAAACCATGTGCTGGAAACGCCATACGGGGAAGGAGTAACTTCCTGAGAGTTTTCCAAAAGGGCAATGCAGCCGAACCGGGAGCGTGCGGCCACAGCGCGCATCCCTGCAGCGATGGCCACAGGGGGCTTCAGGCAAGGCAGCAAGTCACTAGGGAGGGGGCAAATACGAGAGACTGGAAACCACGCTGTGTGCCGCAGAAGATGCGGGTGGAATGGTAAGTGCATCTGCGCAAAGGGTAAGGAGAGCTGGCACGGGAAAGCAGACCCCGACCAGAGCGAGAAGCCCCCGGTGACTGGGTTTGTTCCTCCCGTGGTGTCCCCGCCATGACATCTGCAGTTCCCAGCCACTGGAAATCTGTAACAAGCAGGGTGGGGTGTGGACCTCCCCATGCTCTGCTAATTTCTAGATGCTGCATCAATTGTATGGGACTGCTAGGAACTAGTATAATTTATGTAAATTACACAGATGGGCTGCTTTATCTTGCAACCATGTATGCACGGTTTTTTTCAGTGACTTGCAACATGGTTGATTTTTTTTTTCTTATATTAACTCATCTGCCTTGACACACCCTCCTTTTTAATTAACCACACAGTTTTTTAAACTACAAGAGTTCTTCCAGCTCCCCTCTTGTGCATGATAAGACAATATAAAATAACTCTAGGCTGATGTAACGGAGTCTCCTTTATATCAATGTGTGTCACTTTTTTCATTTTAAACAAGCTCAGTTCTAGAGTTTTAGCAATGCTGGTCTGGAAATAGCTTTAAGAAATATGCTTTATTTAAAAACGAAAACTCCAGTATCTTCACAAAAGTGTTGTAGCATTTTTTTTCTTATACTAGTAAAGTTTGGGGTTTTTTGTTTTGTTTTGTTTTTTTAAAGGCAATCTGAGCTTTTCATAGTAATTACAGTCTTCACTAACAGTCATTCCATGCAAGACCACCCTTTCCTCCACAAGGATGAAAGCTGGAAGAAGAAATTGGCATCTGGATTCCCACCCACAGATTCCCCTTCTGTCCTATCATGGGCAGAAATTTAAGGAAAAAAACATGGAAAGCAGGTTATTCTACAGAGAGGTCCAGTGCTGGTAGCTTGGACCAGTCCCCCAGCAGAGCACCCGCTGCTCCTTGTCCATGCGGCTTTGGGGGCGGCACGTCCTCTCCCCCCAGCATTAGGAATATTACACAGGAATACACACACACACACACGCATGTTCCCTATGCACCGGTTTCATTGTACCCAAAAAAATGGACAGTGAACCTGCCTTGACAGATCACATAAGGCAAATTTTGCAGGGGTTGCCCCATGCAGGAGCGCTGCAGCGATGGAGGTGGGAAAGGATGCTGCAGAAAGGTCACCCCCCCATGCGGGCGCTCTGCTGCCTCGCTCATGGACCACCTGAAACCAAGCAAAGTCTTACCACCAACTTCGGTGGTCTCAGAAGAAGGGCTCAGTGTTGCACAGAAGGTACAAAGTAGATAAAGGAAAGAAGCCGCCTTTTTTCACTAGCGGAAAGTAAGAGACCAACCCAAGTGGGCCATTCACTTGGAATAGTAATTCAAGCAATTATCACAAAAGTGATGCATTGTCTTCATTACAGCCTTAAGCTATAAAAGGCAAGGAACCCGTTTTGGTAGATGAATGATTTTGCTTCAAGTACTGAAAGCTAAGTCAAGCTCAAAATTCAATTCAAATTGAGGTCCCATTTCTTCATTCTGTTGAAAACTACGTAAAAATTTTCTGACATAAAGTGTCCATAATTATGTTAACAGGTTTAAGAAATAGTTTTACAAAGGGTGAATACAGCAAGATAAAAGGTATTACAGAATTAGTATGTCCCAGCGATAGATTTTTTTCTCTAGTAATTTACTTGTGCTTATTACAACAAGCAAACAATTGTCACAACAACTATTTGTTAAAATGAATTGAAATCAGGGTCCCAAAGTTAGAGAAAGATATGAATTTATGAAATTATAGCATTCTTGTTGGAAGGCAGTGATAGTTATAGAACCCTGTTTCTTTAAATACACATTAGCCAGAGTGAGAAAAAAATACATACATTAAAAAAAATCAGTCCGTCACAGTTCCACAAACAGGTTTTTTAAACAATTATTCTGGGCTGTAGAAGATCTCTAGATTTACAGAATGACAGCTTTACATCTTTGGCAACCCAAGACAGTTTGGCTGTTTCAATAGCAAATATTTATTTAAATGAATTCTTTCACTATATATGTACTTTCTACATCTACTCATCAAAAGCATCCTAAACTTATCATGAAGGGACCTGGCTTCTTATATGACTGTGACAGACCTCAACGTGACACATAATGGTATGTATCCACCATCACAGCAATTTTTAAATTTTTTTTTTTTTTGCTTACCCATCATATCTTTTGCCTTCTTGAAATGTTTATACCACCTTCCAAATTCCTGACATTTTGCTGCTGAGACATTTGCATAGTAAGTGCTGTTCACAATGGAAGAAATCATACTCTGTGTGAAAAGGGGAGAAGAAAAAAATAAATCTGTAATACAGAGCAGTACAAGTCAAAGCACAAATTATTTCAATTGTTGCAATCATTATATTTTTAGAGTTCGAGAAGCATACTGCATTTTTAATCTTATCGGCCAAAGCCTTTTAAAAAACTCATTAATTGAGCATAAAAACAAACGAAGGTATATTGTAAATGGGAGCAAAAAAAGCAGATGTACTAAGGGAAGAACAAAGTTATTGACCAAGAAACGTCAGGCAATGGGATGGGCTCTGGACGGATGATGCTAATCTTGAAAGTGCATTTTGTTCATACTACTTCTGCTTTTGAATTGATTGACCCTTCATGTACCCACACAAGTTTACAGGCATACAAATCCCACACTGACTCCAGAAATGCAAGCAACGCCCCAAGTTATCCATGCCCATTCCATTTGTGCCACTTATCACAGGGCAGATCCCAGAAAATCTTACGGTGAAAGTATATCCGAAAGTCCTATTAGTAGGATAAAATAAGGGAGCTTATAGTAGAATAAAATATGTATGTAACAACCCAAAATGAACCCAGACTTGCTTTTCCTAAACAGGATATTTTAAGTGATTTACAGAAACAGCCTTATGAAAAGCTCTCATTGTCATGTCTAATTCTGTAACTGAGTATTAGCTGTAAAATAGACTAAAGGATGATAGAGATGATTTTTTTCTCAAAGGTTCTCGAGATATCAGATAGCTACAGTGAGAAATTTACCTTCTGCTCAGTTTTGACCAGTTTTAAAATAGTGGAATTTACAATGCATAAAACTTTCAGTTCCAGCACATTCTTTTACAAAATCAATTAAGACTAAGCCTTGCAAAATGAGATAATGCTCCAACTTGAAAATTATACTCAGTATACGATGTATGAACAACAAAATTAGCAAATGTAATTTCAATAGACTGAACTTTGCCACCCTTTAGATTTCTATGGGGAAAGTAGTTACTTTTAGCTTAACTACAGGAATTGTCCAGCATATTGAGAAAACAATGACAGCCAAGAAGACAAAGCCCTGATTATTATGTTTCTTCGCTATTCAGCACGTAACATTTAGCTATATTTGTGCTGTTGTAAAATCGATGTACAGCATCAGCCCTTTGTTACACTAACTGCAGTAAGCACGGAAAGAAAGAATCTGGAGTAAAAATGCAATAAATATTACTATAAGTCTTCTTTTATAAGGCTAGTTCAGCTTCTGAGTAAAACCTTGATTATTGATCTTAGCGAAGTTTATGATAACCATTTTCTAACTTATTACTCAGTAACATGCTATTTGTGGAGGCTCAGAACTGCTAGAGTGAGGCAGTATTATTTATGCCAAGTGTGGACACCCTCTACTCACCAGGCAGCTATTTTAACATTTCTCTGAATCACCAAAATTCTTACCATTCCTTGATATTAATCTGGCATTTCTGAAATTAGCTAGAAGCCTTTTGTCAGTGGTATAAAAGGAGAATGAAATCTTAATAGACTACTGCAACTCTAGCCTGAATGACCTGAACCAAGCTCAGCTGAACCCAATTTCAATTTCCAATATAATAGCACTATCATTAATGTCTAATACTTACAAAATTATTGTTTAAGCTCTTTTACAGATTAAATCATTTTAAACATGGGCACATGATACATAAGGCGTGATTTAGAAAGTCCTTTGGATCTGAGCTGGTAAATTATATGAATGCACAGTCACTGCACATGCAAAACCTGCCAATCTGCATGTGGAAAATGGGGAACTGCAGATGTAACGGGCCGCCATCCCATATTAGCTTATGCCTATTTTGTGGATGTCATTTAGACTTCAAGGTGGCTTTCTTTCATTTTACTTTGCCCCTTTCAGATGTCTTCTCCTGCCCAAATAACTTTAGTAAGTATGAAAACATGTATATTAATAATGATTTTAGTAAATTACCTACTATTGATGAAGACGTTTGTCTAGGATTTCCTAGTCTTCCCTTCCATGTCATTTTACAAAGAAGATATGCCAATGACATAGCAGTTTGTGACATTCCTTGCTTCTTCAGGAATAAATTTAATGCGGTTACTTTATTTTACAATCAAATAGGGGACTGGTCTGTTTAAATAACACTGCTAGGAATTTTAGCTGCTTGACACAATGTGAATTTCAGGCTCTGATGGCTAATATTGGGATTTTGTTCCAGCTCTTCAAAGTTGATAAAAAAAAACAACCAACCACAGACATTATCAACACATTTTAAAATGAAGATTATCCTGCTTTTTCTTTGAGAACACTTCATGCAAACATTCAAGTGATATTACCGACGCTAAGAATCCTCATCAGGAGGAATCAATGATTTATTTACTAATTCACTGAAGGCAAAATTTTACAAGCCAGATAAAATATTACTACCTTGTTAACTCAGAAAATAACTTGACAACATTGAATTTCATTGTTTCTATGCTTTATTTATTATGTTGTCATCAAACCTGGAGTCACATCAGTGCAGAGATACACTTTGCTATAGAAATTCCTATATAATTCCTATTGCTTTAGATTCCTGTATGTTTTAATGGCAATCTACATATACAAATGCCCAGTATTCTTAGGTCTTAAACCTGAAGACTAACCCTATGAATTAGCTGTCTTCAGAGATCCACAATCTAGACTGGAGGAATACTGAAGTTTTTCTTTTTTTCCCAGGCATTACCTGTGAGGAGCTCCCCATGTCTTGGCTAATACTTATCAATAACAAAAATGAAAATGATTGTACTTGAAACACATCATATTCAGATACTACTGTACATAGGCATTCCTTATCTGTGAGGCACAGAGGCAGATGCTTTCCATGGACATGGATGACGAATATAAATATATCTTACAAATATTCAAATGCACCACATTCATCACTCGTCATCTGATTTTTCACATGCCATGAAGAAAATAGATAGAATGCAAGAACTGGTCACAGAGCCACAGTCTTAGCATATCTGCTAGAAGTTTCTCCTTGAAACTAAGTTGCAAGACTCCAAGATCCCAAATTTCCCTCTTTCCCCTCTCTCCATTCCTCCCCCAGGCCCCAATCACATCACTTGCAGTCCTGTTCTGAGAATCCGGAGATCTGATCTGAAATGGCGCCACTTTCACAGAAATCCCACTATTCTGGAATGATACCATCTGCTGCAGCCCAAGTGCTCTTTTTTTAGCCAAATAAGTTAATTATAATTAGGCATCCAACAACTGTGTGGAGGTAGGGGTAGAATTCGTTCTGAAGTTCAGCCGAGGTTCACCCAGCGTAGTTTGAACCAAATCCCATTCTCTCAGGAAGATTAAATACCAGAGATGTGAAAACCAGACACCATCATCTCTCAAAGAAGTTGGGGAACTTCCCTGAAGAAAGACCTTAAATCTCAATCAGAACCCAATAAATAAAACCTTATAAAATGGTAGCATCAGACACCTTGTGTATTGTGCCAGAATCTAATGCAAGGTGAGTCCTGCAAGACACGGGAAGGACCCGAGCCTTTCGTGCTGGCTGGTTGCTGCAGCCACCACTGCAGGTGCTACCAGGGAGGGACTTCTGAGTCATTGCCTCTAACGCTGCTCTCCCACCAGGTGAAGTATTGTTCGATCATTGCTAAAAGTATACTGTTGTCCTTTTTGCAAAACAACAAAAACAATGTTAATCAGGTTAATTCAATCATCTAAACCAAAACTGTTCATGCTTTTCTGCCAAATCAACCAACCACAGCAAAATCTGTTATCAGTGATTGCTCAGCTTCCAGTCAAAAAAGCTTTTAACCCCCACAGTCCCAAAACTTCCCCTAAATAACCTTAAAATTATTTTTATATGGGCAGATTGAGGTTGTTTTCATGCCTCATGAAGGGGTAGTTGGGCTGCAGTATTTACACAGAACAAATACATACTAACAGACTTAGCAGAGAGTAACAGACACAGCAGCTTCCTAAAACAACTCAGCTGAATTAGATATCGGGGATTCCTTTGCAAATGAAACATTTCTCTCAAAAGGAGCATTGCAACCAAAACTTATTTGGGCCTTCCAGGTTGTTTAACTAGGAAAAAAAACCATCCAAGCTTTTTTGCAACTCATTCATCGGTGTTTAAAGCTTCAAGCCTGCTCAGTGGAAGGGGCAAGGGCTACAACAACTTATTTACACAATTATCTAAATACGATTAAACAGCTGATGGACAAATATTAAACTGGAAAATGTATAGTCATTTCAGCTTAATGTAATCCTCTTTCTGTAAACACCCAAGATGATTTTTTTTCAACCAGAACAGTCCTGACATCTCATAAGCCTAAGGGTGAATAGCAAGAGATTGTTTTTGATAGTTATAAATATTCAAAAGACATGCAGACCATCTGCTTTCATAATACAGGTAAAGCAAGACTGAAATGGTGACTGCTGTATAAAAATGGTTCTTTTAACAAAGTCTTCCTCTCCTCGAAAACTATAAAGACAGATGTCAAAAACTGTTTACACAGGGTAATCAGGAGCGTGCAAAATGTAATATTCCTTTTACACACAGTGCTTGCTAAAGAGATTTTTTTTTTTCTTTTTCTTCCCATCTGTGTGTTGCAACACATTTCTACAAGTTAAAAACATTTTTTCAAACAGAGATCTCATGAATACCCAAAAACATGCTATCTGGTTTCTGAATGCTAATTAATTTCAACTAAGGAATCTGATTTTTTTTCTGTAGGAAGGAATGCATGCTTTTGAAATGGAGTGCTTCAACAATAACAGACACTGAAAACAGAACACCCCACAAGTTTAATTTTGAACTAGTTTGACACTGGCTATTTTCACAACTGTTTTACATTCAAACCCACATCTGCTAAATCTGGCTATAAGACAAACAGGAACTATTCTCCGCGTTACTAATAAGATTTTATTTATGTTTTACTATTTATCAAGTTTTTCAGTAGAAATCCTTGTAACAACATAATGGTTTTGTCGAGTGGTAAGTAGAAGATACCTCATCTTCCAAGCAGAATATGAGCAGTGCTGCCCATAAACCCTACAGTCAATTTTCAGAGCTGAAACACTAATCTTGACAGTAACCTTTTAATGTATTATATTAATGGCACAGCGGCGTTAAGCACCTTTTTTATAATTCTCAATAAAATGAACATTTACTGAACAATCTGTCAAACTACTGGCTCCATTTTTTAAAGCCAAACTTTTAAGGCTCCATTCTATTTTCTCTTCCATAAATCCTCCACTTTACATATCTAGACACCAGCAGGGCAGCATATTCCAATGCTGCAACCCTAACATGCCTTTAAAAAAAAAAAAAAAAAGAGAGAAAAAAAAGAAGACAAGCTACAAGCCTTTGTCCCTAGACCTAATTTGAATAGTGATAAAGTTGCAGAACAGAACTTAAAGATTTGGCAGGGGGGAAGAGATGTTTTCATCAAGGACAGAGGAACTTTTTTTCCCTGATCCTAGCCACTATCAGTGGCTTCTGTTTGCGTAGAAATCGCAACCATCAGTTGTAATACAAGCTGAACTCTTCGGGGCACTTACTTCTCAGGAGGCTCTATGTTAACATTTTTCAAATGAGAAGGGGACATTCAAGCCCTGACCAGATAACCCAAGATTATTCCCAAATCAAAAGATTGTAGCCTGCCTGAGCCTACATCAGCCCACGTACTGCAAAAACCCAACCAGGGCAAAGCATTGCTTCTAGTGTTCTGGTATGGCAGAGAATTATCATCTGCCACTCTGAATAAAAGACCAAATATATCCAGCCACTAGCTGTTTTTTGGACAAGGAATCATGAAATGGACAGTTTTATTGCATATGAAGAATTATGTTAAATTTCTTGGTCCATTACCTTGAACTATAACAAGTAGTGCAATGGAATTTGTTGTCATATGCCCTATAAACATGTAGGATAAGGGAAAAACCCACAGATGGACAGAGAAGAAAAAAACTTCTCTTTGTGCCTTTGGCATTGCACTTGGATGGCTACCTGACCTCCATACTATTGCCAGGGTCAGGAGGAATAAGGATCTGCATGGCAAATACTGGTCATATAAGTTAAAACTGCCTAAAGGCAGATTTAAAATAATGACGCAAGCTTTTCTTCCAATACACAAGCACATTTTTCCTCCTTTCTCCTGTCCTTGTATAGCCTAAACTTCTCCTCCTACTTTTCTGTCTTACGTTGTCGTTAAGTATTAAAAATGTACATATTAACATAAACATAAAGCTACGTTGAATGCAATGATGGAAGATATAAAACAAAAAGAAACCAAATCATATATACATACATATATTTATATATATATAGAAATATACCCACACATGAGAAGATTTCTGAAAATCAGAAATGAGGATTCAGCATCTGAAGGAACTGATCCTTGCACTATTTTTACCATTTTGTAATGTAAATTCCCAGTTGCTGCATGACAGAGCAGCATTCTCCCTGTTTTCCGAGCATCTCCCACTGACGGATATAAATAAAGCTCAAATAAAAAGCAGCTTCCCAAGACACTAGTCTTATATCTACAAAGGTTAAAAGCTTAAAAGAGAGAAAGATAGGTGGGAAATGTTAATTCAGATTTGAAGAACTTCATACCTGCTTTACAAGCTTTATGGCATAGTGCCTCAGACTTAAAAAAAAAAAAAAAAGAGAAAGAAAAAGTCACAGTCTCAATCTATAAAAGATAAGGAGTCATAAGACATTTTTGTCTGCATTGTCAGATATCTAAGAATCCTGATTTTTATTGCACACTATTTGTAAATGGCAGGTACTTAGTAGTAAAGGTCCTGGGTAAACATTTCCTAAAATCAACCTGGATAAAATATAAAATGCAAAATAATCAATAATTAGTAAGTTAATTCTTGGTTTACTTCATTGAATGAAAATGGTCCTATATATTTTGAGGGCTGAATTATTACATCCTAAGATTTTGATTCTGCAATGCAGTGCCTTTGCCAGAAGGGCTCTGAAACCAGAGTGCTCCACAGGTAAGGAAAGCACTATCCATTTTAGCCAGGAATCTGCTTGGAAAAGCTTTTATGAAGTAAATAGACTGATTTTAAACTGCTCTCTTAGCTTGAATTGGGAATGCACGTTTTCCAGGGTGCTCTCTATTGCTCTTACTTCCATACCAATCACAAAGCCACCTTGAGGCACACAGGCAGAATTTCTGCTGGATGAAGCTAAACCCAGATGCCGTGCTCCATCCATGGGTGGACTTCAAGTCCACTGGACCAGAGCTGAGCTACCCTGGGCGAAGCTCCACCCTTTCTTCCCATTCCTGTAATGTGGAGACAGGGTCCTCAGCCCCAGCCACTTCCCTCCCCAGGCTGCTGCTTTTCTACACAAGGCAATGCCCTACATGAAGCCTGTGTGCCTACGCTCACCTCTTCTCCTCGGGACACATGGAACGAGACTAGAAGAAGCTGGAGCCCAGGAGGACAATCCAGACCATATGCAACAGATGTGGACAGGGCAAACCTGCATTTCTTGTACAAGAATAAAAGTTGGGGTAGGTGGGGCCTTGGAGATCTCATAGACTGATCTGGTGAAAATCCAGAGTAAAAGACACCTTCAGCCTTCCTCTCAGGTGGATTGCTTTTATTTCCAATCACACTGTTCCAGCCACATCACGATGCTTCTGACTTGTTTCTTATCTGGAAACACTAATCATAATGCACATTCTTCCACATGCTATCCTAATGCAAACGCTTAGTGTGATAGGGAACATTTTAGATCTATTAATGCATTAAATCCAGCTTTGGGCACGTAAAACTTTTCCACAAAATTTAAGTATATACATTCTCCTGATAGAGACATTGATAATTGTTCTATATTCAACCAGCTGTAATGGTTGTTTTCACTACAGTTTTTGTAAAAGACTTTTCAAAATTACTTAGCACTATCCACCACGTTAAGGAAGATTTCCTTGCTGGGAAATAGGACATGATTTTCAGCAAGTCTCTTCTCGGATTCCAGTGTTCTGCTAGGCAAAGCATCAGATGTCTGGCATGAAGTTGAGCCCTAAGGCACAATGTCCAGACAAGAAGTCATCAGACTCAGTAGCACTAACAGTTGTCTTGCTGAATTTCTTTTGGTCTTTAGGATAAGCCCTTTCTTTGATCTCATTTCCTTTTTCTACACAAGTTTTTGCAGACTTTTAAAGCCAAAAGGAACCATTTTGAGCATCTATTTGGGCTCCACATAAAAAGAGTTCATCTAGTAATTTCTGAATTCAGCCAAGTTACCTGTGGCTGAGCTAGAACAAATATCTGATATTGATCTGAAGACTTCTTGTGCTGGATCTTTCACCACATCCCATGGTAATCTCTTTCACTAGATACGTATCCTTTTTTTTTTTTTTGCCCCCAAATGTATGACTAGCTTTTAGTTTGAACTTCACTGATTTCCACTCCTAGTCAGTGCATCTCTCGTGCCTCTGATTGCTTGCTTAAATACCCCTCTAGTGCCAAATGTAACGTCCCTTGCCTATCCTTTGTTTAAATGGTTAAGTGTCAGATTTATTGTTTCAGGCCATGTGCCTCTTTATGAGCCACCTGTACATCTGATTATTCTTAACCATATAGACACAAATTCTATATTTATGCTGCTAAAAGCACATGAACAAACTACTTTCTGTCCTCAGAAAAATGTAAAAATCTTTCAGGAGAAAAATGAGTTATAGTATGAATTTTGCTATGGATTCCTAACTTCTGCTAAGTAAAATCATATGAAGGTGGCATTTTAAGCAGCTGTGTTAGTCAAGATAGTAGTTTTGCCTCAGTGTTGCTGCCTTTCACCGACAAGAGTTTGTAAAAGGTAGAGATTCTCTGAAGAATTCATAAAAAGATGCAAGATTCAATGAAGGTATCTCAAAAAATAAATGTTCAAGCTAACTTTCCATGTGGAATATGCACATGCACTTTGAGGATTTATCTATTCAAAATTTTTTCTGAGATTCCCCCTTATATTAAACTATATAAATGAAAAAAAATGTAGCTAGATTAGCACACAAAGCTCCTCCTTACAAAAAGTGCAGAATAAGGAACACAGCTTTAAGAGCTTGGGGACATAGTAGCTGGCAAGTATATTTTGGTGGGATTTTTCTGCGATACATGTGTGTGCATATATACATACACACACACACAACCCTGCCACAGTTTTGAGAGAGTGTAGATATACTGATTTAAATACAAATACTCTCCATCTCTAGAAAGGCTCTTGACACTAGTGTCCTTCTCATGTTCCTCAGTTTATCATCATCAAGACATCCACCCATGACAGTTTACTGAAGAGTAACAAATCCTTTGGAAAGGTGGCACAGCCAGGCACACAATATGCTTTAGTGCAGTTTTCCCCCTCTTCCACTGCAAGCTTATGAAAGAACTGCAGCTCTCAATGTAGGAAACCTTAGTACTTAAAAAATAAAATAAAAATAATTAAGAGACAGGTGTATATGACAAGAACCTTTCATGTGTTCCCACCCCTGGGGAACAGAAGTTTTCCCTTTTGAGTAGCTTATTCCATGGCTTGGAGTGAGGCAGGTCTGAGGTTGCTGCTGTCCTGAAAAACCTGTCCTCTGATCGCTGCTGCAAGGCACCAGGGGAATCTGATACTGTTTGTGCTGTTCTTATAGAAGTGTCCAAGGGAAGAGAGACAAAGCTCACCCTCGCCTTAGGTTTTCCTAATCCATTTCTTGGAAATGAAAAGGAAGAACCTAATTATTAATTAAAAGCGGGGGGGGAAGTGGGGAGGAAGCAAGCTTTGAGAGTTTTGCTCAGGGTCTGTTTGACACTAAGTTATGATTAGAGTGAAGACCTGCAATGAGTCTGGTCTGACAAGGTCTCTTGGCATTGCCTCTCAAGAAGTGGGTCCTGCTTTGCTTTCATTCCTGTCAGGTAAGAGATTATTACCAAGTCAAGTAATTTTCTCCAGACGCATCTTTATGCCTACACCCCTGCGTCCCCTAACACAGGCATACCTCAGCTTTAAATCTGCTGACAGTGACGCTACAGCACCTACAGAATTTGCTCAGCTTTTGGGTAGGTTTTATAACCACACTGAGCTCTGTGCCTCCCACCACTGCTAGTAATAACTGAACCAGTCAGGGAAGGTCTCTGCAAACCAGTCGCAGCAGTGATTAAGATGTAGACATACATGTCTCCTCGCCCTTTAAATAGAAGGCTTAATTGGCGATGTGGATAGCAGCTTCCTAATGGACAGAAATTAAACTCCATTTAATTCCTGAGCAGACACTTCCAATGCACAAGGTTTACCACACATTTGGAGCGGGGAGGGAGGGGGGGAAAGAAGGAGCCGCACGCACAACTCTCTCTACCTCTGACAATCACTGAGGAAAAGCAACATGAGGACCAGAATGGCATAAGTGTGGCAGGTGTGAATTGACCTGCACTGGCAAAGCTGCGAGCTGGGAAAGTTGCAAATCACATGATTGTGCAATACTTGGCTCCAGTCAGTGCTATCATGTTCTTTAAAAAAAAAAATATATAAAAAAAATATCTTAAAGACATGTACATCAAGTTAAGGGATTAACTGTCAAGTGACATTACTGAAACAGAGACAATATATTTCTTTATTGTTAATGAAATTCAGTTAAAAGTGAAGGAAGTGATAAAGAAAGTACTGTTTTGTAATGTATTTTACATAAGAACGTAATATAGAAAGGGAAGTGCAATTACATCTTAATGTGGAGTTTTTTATTTTTAGTTTATCATCTGGTTTACATTTTGAGCCCCTTTGCAGCAGTAAATTATGCTGGCATTTCTTAGGGAATAACTGCCATGTTAATTTAGTTTAATAAAATAACTGACAGAAAAGGGGAAAAAGAAGCAAGAAGCGACAGTACCCCCACACACACGCACTCCTTATCTTTAGCTAAGTATTCAAATGCTTTCTATATGAATTGTCCGTGGTCCAACTCCAGCACCATGTAATAATACAATACATTACAACACAGTACAATACAATCTTGGGTTTCTGTAGCGCCCTTCATGCAAGCATCCCAGGGTGCTTTACAATCATTATGAGTTAAAATTAAAACTGAAGCACATACAATTCCTAATAGAATCATTTTAAAAATGCTAAACAGAACAAATAACTTTTAAGTCTAGATTTAAAAGTCCCAACAGCCAGAGCTTTCCTTGCTTCAATTGGCAATGAGTTCCAAAGCTAGGGAGCAAAGCGACTAAAGGCTCTCTCATGTTATGTTAAAGGATCTCTCATGTTGTTTATACTTGTGCAGTACTCTACAGCCAACAATTTGCCAATAAGAAGAAAAAAAAAGACTTATTTGCAATCTTGCTTTAAAGAACACTGGAGGACTGGTTTGTTAACCCTCTAATAAAGTTATGGAAAAAAAAAATAAATAAATCAGGGTTCACACTCAGCCATGACTGCGTTAAGAAGTATGCAAGAAACATGAATGAATGAATACAGAATTTTGTAGCACTGCATTACTTGACTGCCTCTTAACCCACTAAATGTAAAAAGAAAAAAAAAAAAACATGGTTATTATATATAACAAGAAGAACATAACCGCAAATATTTAAAATGCAAGTTATTCTATATACCATTCTCAGGATTACTGAGTGAAAACAGAAGTCAAGTAGGGCTCACTTCTACAACACATGCACATATTAGAAGGAAAATGTATCAGAAGAAAACGTACTGTGTTCCTTTCTAATTCTGTCACTTCCCTAAAACTTGAAGTCCTTATGATGCAGATAATCGTTCACAGTTCTCAAAATTGCTGAGATACAATCCCAGGTGGTTAGAACACAAAATGGGGAGCACGGTCCCAAAAACGTAATTCCCTTAAAAAGCATGAATTTTGTACTTTGTTCACAGGAGAACCTAGTGGAAGACAGCTGCTTATATCTCCATACAGCCGACTTTAGGAGTGTAAAAAAAAAAACCCAAAAACTCAAAACCAAACCAAAAAAAAAACCCAACCAACCAACCATGAGAAATCAAGACTAGCACCATCCCTCTATTGGACTCTTCTCCACTCTTTTAGAAGCAGAAACGCAAGACCTCATGACAGGACAGATACTAAGGGACACGCTGACACCTTACAGAGTCCTCTCAAGTCAGAAACTGCATTTAGTGGAGAAGCAAGGTACGTTCCCCTCCTCTCCACAATAAGTCCAGGCTCCACAAGTGTTTTGGAAAGGGACTTTGACATCCTCGTTATAATTAATTCTAATGAAGAGGCAGGGAAAAATAGCTATATTTTTTCTCCTTTAATAAGGTGCTGCCCAGATAAAGTAACTGTAGACAGACTGACATAGCTTTAACACTGAGAGTGTTCAGATGCATCTGAAGAACATACATCAGTGATCAAAAGATCAGGCAATTGAGAGGTTGAGCACCCTGTGAATGTCCTCACACAGCTCTACCAACGTGGGCATTTCACCTTCCGTAGGCTCTGAATGGCCTGTTCTATCTGGAGGACTAAAAATCATGGGCACAAATTTGAATAGTTAATCAAAAATGCTTAAAAAAATCCAGATACCACAGCAGCTTGAAGAGACATCAGAGTGAATGCTCTTGAGCAACTGAGGGGTGGGTTGAAAGGCCCTGCCTGCCAAAACCTGAGCCCAGGCCCTCAAGGATTTACTCCCCTGAAATAATTAATGACATCTTTAAAATCTAAAGTACAGCAACTTCTAAAGTAGAAAATGGAGCTGCATTCCTTCCTGAGGTTATTAATTATTGGGGGAGGGGAAGAGAAGGAGGAAGAGAGAAGGAAAGAAGAGAATCACAAGCAACAAAGAAATCCAAGGACTTGATCTCAGGTCTAGGCAGGTAAAACTGAAAGGGGAGGGCAAAAAACACCTTTCAGTTTTGGAAAGCATGAATTAAAAATTGCTCATAAAAAGTATGTATTTTGGCAACTCTTAATAGCTCATTCCTTGGTTATTTATAAGTCTGGAAATTTTAGTTTTAGCAAATGCCACTTTTTATGGTTGGGATTTTGGAGGGGTGAGGGTGGGGGTCTAAACAGCAGTGAGGAAATGCGAGAGGATTTCTGTTACGCTGCTTCTTTGCTCTGATGGCCAGGTGCCTTCAGATCAGGTGAACTAAGAAACACCGATGTTCCGAGAAAGCTTTCTGCCTGGTATCTCTGCACGATGCGTGCATAAAACAGCATGTAAATTCAGGGCAGGATGTCTGAACAAGAAGGGAAGTATATGATCTATATTGTGCCTGTGTCAGATGCAGACAATCATTCGCTACAGCAAGGAAGTTTGATCAAAATGCAGTCAGGATAGCTATATTTATCACAAGTGCAAAACTATTCAGACGTCGGTATCATACCAGCACTTGTTCTGTGTGCGCATACGTTTTACGGAATGTGTATATCCCTCTAACTGAAAAAATGCCATTCCCTCAGCATCAAGAGCAAAATTATGTAAAAGACATTACAGACTTAGGGGGGTGGAGGGGGTGTCGCACACAACTATCTTCCAAAAAATTCAAAACAGTAATACAATGCACGTAAATTACCATGTCCAGAAGTATAACAGACTCTGGATATATTCCATGGGAATATTGCATGTCCCCTACAAAATATTTTAAAACATAATAAAGCATGAGATTCAAGATTCTACTATACACCAGGCCTGGATTTTCTCATCTATAGTGCACTGGCTGTTGGTTGTCCTGAGAGTTAAACTAGCTATACCATGGGGAAAGAGAAAGAATGAATACCTCGCTTCAGAAGTGCTTTTGCGGTGGTTTGATAAAGCGCAAAAAAAAAAAAAAAATTTTTTTTTAAAAACCCAAGCTTGTTTGCAAATACTAACAACAATAATTTAGAAAATCTTTTCGTAGAAAAAATTCAGGTGAGATAATAGCAGTAGGAAAGTCAATGTTATTTGATCACTGCTGTATTTTCAAAACAGTGCCCAGATACTAATTAATCTCTATAATCTCTTCATTTGGTAGGTGACTTGTTATCTTCCTTTCATGGAAAAGGTTAGAGGAACTTAAGATAAGGGGTACATCTAAACGTTCAAAAGCACACAGTGAGTTTGTTCCAGAATTATCAAAAGAATTTCCAGTCTTTTCTTGGGTGAACAGCCCATGTAGCTCTCCTCTCCCTCATAAAAGCTAATCTATCTATCTATATATATATATACACACAGAGAGAGAGTGCGAAAGAGACGATTACTCGATAGGGACAAAACAAAATAAACCCTTTATTAATATCGGTATAAACATGGTCTGTAGCATTTCAGTTATTTTAACTGGGCAAGTAATAAGACAATTCTGAATTGAAAACCAAAATAGAGCAAAACTGTGAAAAAGAAGCATGAAAATTCTAGGACTAGGGCAGAGTAGAGAAATGGAAGGACTAACATTAAATAAATAAATGCAACAGGCCTGCCTGATCACTTTAGAGCAGCTCCCAACAGACTAAGGTAGAGTTGAGCTTCTGTGCAAGGGGTTGGAAATAAGAACTGATGGTAGAACAATTACTTTACAATCCTTTGGAGACTAAAGAGCCAAAACTGGAGGGAAATGAGATCTAGGCCACTCACGAGATGCACCGATTTAATGGAATGCACAAGATGGCCCAAAATTGAGCCCTAGATTAAATTCCAAGTTGCTTTCCCCATCAAAAAGGGTCTGGAGAGGAAGCAGAAACGATATCACATATCAAACGCGAGTAGTCTTTCACCCAGCATCTGTGTATGCTGCTAGTCTCTAGCAATAAAATCTGCAAACCCAAGGTAAAGCACGAAAATACACACTGCAGCGCATAATTCAGAACAGGCTTGGCTTTTCCATGCTAAAATTTGCAGCGTCCTTTTGCCTTGTCTGCTTGACACCAAAAATTTGAGACTAAACCTCTGGTTGGGTGCTTGCAATTCCGCAGCATTGCTGAGCCATGCATTTGCTCTGGTCTGTCCTGAGAATTCCAAGTTGTGTCAACGGGGATTCCCCGAGATGCAGGCTCATATAGCCAGTGACAAACCTGGCCTTCGGGGGTGGCCACAGCAGTCGAAGAGTGAGACAATTACAGTAGCTTCAAAAGAGACCGTGTATTCACCTCTCCTAATGAGAGCAAGAGTCAGTGGTATTTTACCGCGGAAGGCAGGAAGAGTTCATACCTGTATGCCGCAAGGTTTTAGTTGGACAAGAAAGTGAAAATTAAAAGAAAAAAAGAAAACCTACTCAGGTAGATGATGCTGTTAAGTTTTCAAGACACTATAATTAAGACAAACTGTATCTAAAAGTTTGTTTGCTCACATATTTTCAAGCCCTTAAGTATACCTGCACTATAAAAATAGTTTGCGTGGTATTTTTTTTCCAGTTCATAGAATGTCAGTATTCTGACTAAATATGAGCAATTTTTAATACACAAAGTGCAAGCTTAATTAAGAAAATACAGTAAATTCTAAGCAAGGATGATGATTCTCAGTTTTCCATTGTTAAATGGGGCTTCGGAGATGCCACGCATTGAGCACAGCAACTTAAATACCTTGCAACAAATTCTTCCGTACCTACTGCTAATGACAGTGACAGAAAATGATAACTACTCTCGTTTCCACTTTGAGTCATTTTTCTGTGGTTAATAAATTATATCCATAACAGTGTTAATAAGTCATGGTATGGTGTCACCGCATTAGCTTGCATTTGTGATGAAGCACTTCATATGGCATTACCTATGCCCGTGGAAGTACATAACAGGAAGGACCACTTCTCTGCTCTCAGAAGTCTCCCATGCTGGCGTTTTGATGGACCCTCTAAGGAAACATTGCCTCCTAACCGCCGCCTTGCTCTTATTTCTCACCTCTGTTGCAGCAGCACCCCACTGCGGGGCAATTCTCCAAGTTTACTACATTTAACAAAACATAGACACTCTTAAATCAGTGTCCTTTCTATGGGAGCGATACACAATGAGTTAGTAGTTAGGCAAATCCGAGAAGCATTCGGATCAATTTTGTCACTTGAAATGGACATAGTCAGATCAACGCATCCTCCCTCAAGCTCCCAGAGGGAAATGGGAAGATTAGACTGACTGATGGGCTCTCGATCAACCACTTGTTTTTCCAAACGTTAAGAATAAATAAATGTATTTTAAGCTTAATGTGATTTGATCTTTAAAGAAAAAAAGAAAAGCAGAAGTTATTTCAATTCTTGCAACTCAACTACTGCAGCGCTGGTGAAGATAGAGAAGACAAAAGTAATAAGCATCCTTTTAACAACAGAAAGAAGCTCATGGCTTTAAGTATATTATTTTACAAATAAAGAAGTGCAATACAGTAAACAAACAGCCCCAAATCAGAGTTCTGTAATCTGGGGTTTTGCTCATCTCAAGTGCTAACTCCAAGAGCTGTTTCTAGGCAAGGTTGGTTTTGTCCATTAAAATTATAATACAAAAATTCAGTACAATTTAAAAAAAGAGAGAGTGAAATTATTGGATTGTCTCCAGTATCATGATACTGTCTCAAGCGAAGTATTCCTTTTAAAAACTTTTTTCTGCTTTATCATTGCATCATCTACATATATACAGAAGCTGCTATGTGAAACATGATGTTCAAATAGAAATGAAATATTCCATCTCGATAGAATTTACTTGCTTTCTATTCATATCAAGTAAAAACTAGCACTATTAGATACATTAAAATGAAGAAAAATCCCAAATTATCTGCAGTGCTGGCATAAACCAGCAGTGCAAAAACTCACATTCTTTTATAGTAGGTATATACAAGATAACTTTGCAGACATATTACTGGAATAGTTTGCAACCAGTGAAGATAATTTTGATTATTTCCACTTCAAAACTTCCTATATTGGAGCCACATCACTGAAAACAATCTAACCATAGGGGAAAAAAAAGTGATGGGAAAACAGCCTGCTAATATATCCGCTGGAAAGACAAACAGAGAAAGAGAGTAGTCCTCTATAGATTAACTGAAGTCTTTCGGAGACAAGGACTCCAATATTCTGAGCAAGAGAAATAAAATACCCATAAAAGTACCTTGACTTCCTTAATTTCCTTTTTCCCCTACCTACCACAACTAGCATCATTTATTCGCATACTGAATTTATCTCCACTGCACAACAAAATACATTTTAAAATTTAAAAGGTAAAAATAAATATTATGTTCCCACCACCACATCATTGGACACCGTACTGTGTAGAAGAATAAGCTGCGCCTTCACAGTAATTTGTCAAAAGGACAACCAAAAGAATGGCAAAAGAAAGAACAATACAACTGCGGCTTGAGGAAAGCATCAGCTCAAGATTTAGCAATGCATAAATTGAGGTTTCATTTTTGTTTAGGTATATTTTGATTAGAACTAATAAATGGCTGATTTTCCTTTGGTTGTTTGCAACAACAACACATCATCCAAAGAGCTTTATTCTTTATTCCCTTCTCATATAGCATGCCAAAGACTGTCTCATTTTATGAATTAGCATTTAAAACTACTGTAGGTTATCTAACAAGCATTCAGATTCAATAGTACTTTTGACAGCAGTAAGTAAAGAGCCTTTTAACATCTTGAACACATGTGCTTGAAAAAAGTAGTTACATCAAAGCAGTTCAAAGACTGAAGACAAAAACCAGTTAAAATCCAGTTTGCTGTGAGACAATTTTAGTGTGGTGTAAACAACCTTTCACGACTCCCCATGGGAAACGTGGTAAGACTACGTTCAAAATGAATCAGGCGTATTTATAAAGATCATGAAGTGGTCAAATGAATTTGCATTTTTGGCAGATTCACTCCACGGGTACTATTTGCTACAGCCTGTAGAAATCTCAAATCTCACATCAGCGCTGCCTATAGTGCTTTATTATTTATTACATGTTATGCTAAGTACCTGTGAAAGGGGACATTCCTTGGCCAATGAACTCTGGTTCATATCCTTCAGTAAGTCCTTCAGAGCATTTCTTACTGTTGTGTGAGACCATTGTTCAGGAGGCAAGTCTTCTAGTTTAGGGCAACTATTTGAAACACAGATTAGAAAAGGGATTATTACAAGATTGCATCCTGCTGCAGAACATTCCTTTAAGACAGACAGATTTCATTTTGCGCATCAAGCAGATGCATCTGGAGATTGCTCTCGGTCTCCTGATTGTTCCGATTAGTTAATTACTTTATACAACACATCTGCTGTATTGATGCATGAATTATACATCAGCTGCATGTGGCGACTATTTTTTCATGTTACTTCTACCTTCCTGCTCTGATGCGCTTGGTAAAACAATTTAAGGTGTAATGCTTTCTCACGACTGATCATGAAAAGCATTAATATATTAACCGTTTTTTTCTTTTTTGTTACCATGAAATTTAAGAACCTAGACAGCAACAATAAGTGTGAGCAAGTCATTCTTTTACAAAATGCACACAGATGGTACTGTTCATGATATGCAAAAATATTTTTCTCTTAAGTAAACTTTATGTAAAATGCCTCCTTGTAATGCATCATTTAATTGACTAAAATGCAATATAGTTTTAATGAGATATCCAAAGAAAATCTATGTACCAGAGCTATAAAAGTTTTCTGCAATAGTAGACTGTAAGTTAAAGAAGAATCGGAGTAACTAAAAAGGAATTTCGGTAAGCCTTTGTACTTTGAGCACACAGCACAGTGGGAATTTAATAGAAGCAATATTAACAGTGAGAGCAGACAAGTAACAGTTCACGTCCCAAAACTGGTATGCGACTTACCTGTGTAACTGGATTTTCAGCGTGACCACATGATACACGTCTTGCAGCATGTCTGCTACTGTAGCATCAGGGGCATCTGTCACATAGGAGAGTGGAACCGGATTCCACTTCCCAACCTGGATAAGCCCTGCGGGATTTTTATTTTTTGAGGAGTGGGGGAGCAGGCAGGAAGGGCAGAAAAAATTGAAAAGAAGTAATTTACCTGTTAATTCCCAGGGGCAAAAGAAATATCTGATTTTAACAAGATCACCACCTTTGTTTCTAGCCTCTTAAATCTGGCAAAACAAAAGAACACCCTCCCCAAAAACCCCCACCCACACACCACCAAGGATATGCTTTATCTATATTACAAAATTATACAAATGCATTACAGTAGAGATTTTTTTTAATATGTATAGAAGTGTGTTTTCCTAAGTTCCCATGAATTCAATAGGACATTCCTCTTAATAAATTAGAAAGGATCTTGCAATGCAAGGACTGAGTATAAAAAAAATAAAAATACTTTGCAGTCTATAATACCATGAGGAACAAAATAAAAGAAATAGAGCTGGATGTTCAGTCATAAATGCAAGTTGACTCTCAACAGTCCATCTGCTCAAATATGCTTTACACTTCCTTGTGGATCCTCAGTGGAGCAGATTATTAAGGTCAATAAGCATACTAATGATTCAGTTGAAGTCTTTTTTTTTCTTTAAACAGAAAAAAAAAAAAAAGGAATCTACCTCCACTTTCCCCACGAACAAAACATGCACTAACTAAACAAAAATATATTAAGGAAAAAAAAAAAAAAAAAAAAAGAGACAGAACCTGCAAGAAGTTTCAGAAGTAAAACCTGCATCACATTCCTGAAAGAAATCCTGCCCCTCCCCCAAGACCCCACAAACAAACATAATTCATCGTATAATTTCATAATCTTATTTACCTTTTGCTTGGGCAGCAGAGCTGTGAGAATATCCAAGTGATAGCAATGCCATTTCAATCAGTTGGTTGAAAAGCATATCCTTCCTCACCAACACAAATTCTGCATGCTCCTCCTTAGAATCATACTCAATGGCATTTTCATAATGTTCCACTACACAGAAAACTGGAAGCATACTTCCTATTAAAAAAAATTAAATTTAACATATTAAACTTGAGTTATAGTAGAGTAGGTGGGTCTATACAGCGTTATGTAAATAAAACCTGTACGAACAGGCAGAGGAGGCATCAAGAATCATCACAAATATTTGATAAACATATTCCCTGAGTCCTTTCCCCTCGCCCTCCCCAAAAAAGAGAAAGTTCTACAAAACATATATCTCTCTGAAAAGCAGAAATGCAAATTTACCTCGCTTGATCGGATACAGATTAAAGAATCACCTTCTATAGAAACAACAAGGTTGACTGAAGAGAAGTTGATTCTCTCTGTCCTGTCTGATTTGTTGTGAGTAGCAGGCAGCATGAGAACCTAAATACATACTGCAGATGTCTTCACTGTAAGCCATTTTAGTACCAGCTACATAATTTTGTTTGTTAACATTAAAACTTTCTTAGTCCTGCCAAAAATATTTAATTGCCTTCAACATCAACAACAAATCACCTTGCGTGTTATACATTCGCTCTGAAAAGAGCACACAAGGAAACAAGGCAAAAGTTAACACTAATTCGTGCTTCATTCATTGAGTGCACTTGAGCACTACTTTCACTTGCATCTTTAAGAAACAAATCATGATTTCAATGCCGGTTTAAGAAGCGTACCTGCAGTCTGGGGTATTTTTTTTGCTGCCTCCCGCACTTTACATTCTACATTTCTGGTATTCATCATTATTTTGGTATGCCTGAAAGTAATTACTAATTTCTAGTTTCGTAGCATCATACGACAAACCCTTTCCTATGCTGCACAGAATATTAAGCAAACAACCTTTTCCCCTTTCGCCTTCTCTTTTTTATTTTTTTTTTTTTTCCTCCCTTTTGACAACAGCCGGAGAAGTAACAAATGACCTAAGCTGTTTTACGCACAAAGTCTCTCCTGGCAATCAGATTTCTAGACTTTGTGAAAATCTCTCCCGACCCCCCAGACGGCCGCGGATGACATGCTGACCTCGGACCCGTGGGTTCAGGCCCCCGGTCCTGTCCCGCTGTCACCAGCGGCGCAGGTTAGGATCTCTTAATGACAGAAAGCAAAAGGGTTAAAAGCAGATGTACAGAACTGTCTTGTGGCAGCCTGCCAGAGGGGTATCATCTTTAGCATAAATGATGACAAGGGTTATTTTAACAGGGCACCCAGGAACTCCAATTAGTCCTACAATGTTAATGCCTCTATAACCACTGCCCTCTAGACTTACGGAAACCTCCTAATCTGCTAAGGTGCACCAGACATACCACAGTTGAAAAAGAAGATTTACTCTTGACAATAGATACACGCTTTTAAGACCGCGTCGGTTGATTTGTGCTCTAACGTATAGCAAGAAATCACGATAAAAAAGATACCTCTTAAGCACGTATATTTAAACTACATCTGTTCACCAGAGAGTCAATCTCTGGCAAACAAACCCCTTCAGGCTCTCTTGGAAAAGCTCACAAACTCACTCCAGTTTGCCCAATAGGCTCAGCATGAAAGACAAGACTAAAAGCTTGCCAATATTTATGTAGTGCAGGAAGGAGCTTTTTTTTTTTGTTTTTGTCTTGGTTTTTTTTTTTTTTAAATCTAAGTGAGACTGGTCAGGAAGGGAGAGAAGACCAAAGCAAAAGCAGTACATGCAAATTGGCGATTTCTTCATTGGTTTTAATTAAGCTGTGGAGAGCTTTCTAAAACACAGACACTTCATCTGCAAAAAGGTAGTGGGTTTTTTTTCCCCCTTCCAGGCTCTCACAATTGATGTTTGACCTACTACCATCTGACTCAGAGTAAGGACTCAAAATTCTCAAGTAGTTTCACTGTTAATACCTGAAGATAAAATGTAAACAAAGCTTCATTTTCATTTTAACAAATAGTGCAGATATGCTCAAAGACAGCTAAAGCGTATTTGTTTTTTCCCCTTATCTGTTCCTACGAATTAAGCTATGATCAGACACAAAACTAGCTACGCACAGGTACTTCCCTGCACATCAGCACACTTTTTGCCAGGTACAGGGTCTCGTGAGGTGCAGCGTCCTGAAAAACGTGGTACTTCAAACAATCTGGGAAAACCTCCTGGCCAAATTTTGATGCACAGCATAGATTAGATTATCAGAGGTGGATCCTGATAGTGCGACACAGGTATCATCTGACTACAAATCAAGCCACTAAATCTTTTAGCAAACTGTCACTAGTGTCCTTCTGTTAATGTGAAAAATGTTATACAGGAGAGCACAATCTCAGCTGGCTGATCATTCCTGCTAGTACTTGGCAAGACCTCCAAGCACAGCAACTTCATAACCTTCTAGTATTAAAGGGGAGAGCATTGGTCAGTGCTCACTGCTAAAAATACAGCATGATTTAAACCTGAAGGCAGTGTTAGAGCTTTTGCTGAAGGTTTATGAGTCTGTGTAAACAGCACGTCTGCCATAAGGAGCAGTGAAGTCTGTAGAATCCTTGTCTAAAACTGTCCTGGCATTAAAGTTTGCTGTGCAAATATCACATAATACCAGAGACAGCTGAAATCTCCTATTTAGGAATTTATGGAACTTATATGTTTGCAGGCGTCAGAAAGTCCTTTTTATATAGCCCCACTGCTTCACTGTACAATATTAATGCACTCTGCTTGAAAAGCCGTAATAAATTATATTTTTAATGCTCTTACCCTGGCTTTCTTAAGATGCATACATTCTTGGCAAACAATCAATAAATAGGGTAATCATGAGCAGAGGCCAAAGAATTTGCTGAAGTGCTGTTTTTCCATTTTTAATAGATAAAGATCTAACAATACGGACTGCTGTGTCTGTTCATTTCAGGATCAATATATTCTTTGTTTTCGCCAAACCGAGGAAAAAATAAATGATTGTACGATAAATGTTATGCATCAGACACAATGAAATTCCTCTGCCTTCTAACTTTGTGCGTTTAACAGTCTTGGTTCCATTTTTCACTTTGCTTAGCAAATGCAAGAAAAATATGAATTATAAACATACACCGATTATACAGAGAAAAGTAAAGGCTGTTTTAAAACAAATGCCAAATTACATGCAGCATATTTTGATTTAACTTAGCAAAACTGCAGGACATGGTCAAACTGACTTGCACATTTTGATAAGCAAAATTTATAGATTATTGTCCATTAAAAGTCTTTTCAATGCAAACAAAAGCCATCCATATACAAACATCAATGATTCTAAATGTGCCTTTTCCTTGTGTAAATGTCTAATTACAGCAAACCAGCCACTGAAAAATATGACACCCAAGTTGTTCATTGTTCAATAATGAATTGTACTTAAGAAAATAAACTGCGAAGATTGACATCATAAATGACTTCTCCAATGTGATACCTAAAGATTTACACTCTCTCCTTTAAACCAACTTGCAACTGTTATGGAAATACTGCTGCCCTTCCAAACCTGGACCATCATTAAGAGGAAAGGCGAGAATTTGGTTTTGGGGTTCGGTATTTACTCTGACATATTTTTGCGTTTCTTAGCCCAACACTCATTCAAAGAATTAATGCATTATATTACTTCTATTGCAATGTAGGAATTTGCTTTAATCAGGGCAGCTAGCCTTTACCTTAACAAAAATCAGACTCCACCCTGTAAAGAAAGATGCTCCACCCAAGCATGAAGCTTACTTTTCCCAAATGTGATTTATATCAGAGTTGGGAATATATAGTATTTTAGAATGGAGATTTAATCCTGAAATAAAAATGAAGTAGTCTGCAAAAGTATGCTTTCCCCCCCAAATATTTTAAATCGTATTTCTCTAATGCAGAATTATCAAAAGTGTTACCTTTTCTAATATTAGTTTTCATCAGGTGTCCAGAGTGTTTTAAAGGCACTCCTTGCATTTTAGTTCCTGTACTTCCAAGTCTTCCTCTTCCTAATGGGCTCCCATTCTGTTCCAAGCGCGCAATTTTGGCTGGTGGACCCTTCGGATCGCTTACATTGTTAGACATTTCTGAATGTTCTTTCCCCTGAGTTGCCTCGTTCAAATGATCCATACTCAGTCCCGCCTCTAAAGATCACCTGCCATGATTCAAAAAAAAAAAAAAAAAATATATATGTTGTACACGTGTGCGCATATGTATACGAACACAGCCTGCACATGTACAGAGAGAGATATATATGTAACGTAAGCTCATAAAGAAGAATAAATAACTATTTTAACTGGAGAGAAGATGCCTTTTTTTAGAAGAAACAAACTTATTCTCCAAAAATGACCTCATACCCCAGTTTACAGAGAGATCGCATCATAATCTGGTCAAAATATTTCTTAAAAGCCAACTAGAGTACCCCTTTAAAAAAAAAAAACAAAAACAACCAAAACACCAACTTCAGAGATATTATACTAAATCTGAGAGAGACTAAGACTCATATAAATGATGATGATTGTCAAGGTATGTGCTCCAACACAGCTATTGTTACAAATCTCACAGAAAGGTTTGTTATTAATCCCAGGTGGTTTTATTGCATTAAAAGAGAGAGAGAGACAGAAAGAAAAAGATTCTAGTGAATGGATGCACCACAAAAGGTTGTTAAAACTTTAGTTGAGGGAGCAACAGATTTATTAGAGATGTAGAATATTGACCATTTACAAGTCCTCCCCCCCTTAAAAACAAAAGTTAGAAGAGAATTTAACATTTAACTTCAGAAAGCAGTGGCGGGAGATGGTTGCTTTTGAGTTTCCTAAGCATTATTATACAAAGAGTTTTTTACACTTTTGCAAAGTTCAAAATATGCATGCGAAATTTTTCAGATGTTAAGCATTAAGTGTTAAATGGAGTAGTTTATCGAATTAAAAAAAATAACCGAGAAGAGAAGGTAGCATCTCACAAAACATAATGCTGGAAAAAAACCCACAATTTCTACAGTACTTTTCAAGCCCTTAAATACTAAAAAAACCCAAGCCCAACCCTAGGTGATGCTAAATTACATGCTGGCACAGCTATTTGCAACCAAAACCAGAAGTAATTTCAATAGCAAATTAAGAAAAGGTATATGTTAACATGCCTGTATTTCCTTTTTGTAAACTTTTGAAACCTCTGTTCATGAATAACAATTCCAGTTAACTCACTAAAAATCTCCCAAGCCTAGAACATAAAGGAGTAAGTTTTGAGGATTTTTGTCACTCATCAGACTCTGTTTTGCCAAGTGTATATATATATATATATATAAAAATAATCAGTTGCTGAGAACAGAGACATCTTTCTGGCTATGGTTTCATTCATCAGTACTGTTGTGATTGTTAGGTATTTTACCCTACCTTTCTCTGACTGAGAAAGGTGTGACTACACTAACAATTATGTTATGTATATAATATAATCACTAAGGACAGGTGACTAGACATTAATTTTTGAACTAGTATTTACATTAGGAAGTACAAATACTAATACCAGGAAAGTCATATTTCGAAAGAATGGTGTGAATCTGATAATTGCTACTTTCTTTCAGTTGCCTAGTAATTCAAGACATTTTCTGCACATTTCATAGCAAAGCTATTAAAGCCTAAACATCTTGGGATTTTTTTTTTTTTTTTATACATCTATGTTGTTAGTATATTTGCCAATGACAACTCTGTAAACTATTTTTTTCGTGTTTGAACACCGTGCTGCTTTTCCCGATATGGTGAAGTAAGAGGTAATATATTAATCTGAACGTTTACAAGCAACCTCAAGAATTCCACTGAATAGCTGAAGTTCAGAAAATCGCTATTTTTCCTTTTTTTCCTTATGCTGTAAGGTGACAGCCTAAGATTTACCATTCATCTTGATCCCATCTGTTTTAGGTCGTGTGTCTCGTTAACAGTAAACGTGCCCATTTTAGCCACTTTTTGAAAAGATTTTTTTTTTTTAACTGTGTTAACTGCAGCCTAAGCAAAGAATTACAGACTCAAACCATTAACATCTTGCGATGTTTCTGACGATGCTAACATACTATAGGGCTGCTTTTCTGAGACTGGTTTCTCTCAAGAATAAGAGGATTAACAAAAAAAAAAAAAAAGGAAAAAAAGAAAAGGGGGGAGGGGGGGGAGTTAAAAAAAAAAAAAAAAGCAGCCTGAAACAAGAAAATCCTTGTCACTTTTGGCAAGTTCAGAAGTACTCTAAGGCACCGAGGTTCTTTGCTACAAAAAGTATCTAGTCATCATGAGTCAGAATCGCACTACATCATGTACAGCGAATAAAAGTGATAGATCGCAGTTTAGTTAATACACTGACTACAACCAAAACACCAAATGGGTCATTTTCGCTTGGCCTGAGAATACCCACCCATCGGCATCCTTTCACCGCTTAGTCATCTTGTAAAAAGCTTTATGTTACAAAGCAAAATTACATGCACATAAAACACCTAATTTACTCATTTAAACTCCATGCCCAAGGCTAAAGTTCACTGAAACCTCAGTTTGGAATAGTGATGAGCAACAACCAGCGTGGCCTGCCCAGGGAGAGGGTTGCAGGGAGGAACCAGCATCTCTGCCGGTTCCAGGCCAAGTAGTTTCCCCGGGTTTCGCATTTAGGCATCTTTCACAACTACAAGTTTTCAGCACAGGCATGGAGAGAAGAGCACAATTTCAAGGCACCGTTTCCCAGAGACAGCGTACACGTACGGGCACACCGCGCAATTTCTGAATGAGAGTCGGTGCGGTATCTCCTTTTGTCGCGATGTAACGCCGCCGGTATTATATTATTTCTTTCTCTCCTCCTGAAACAGCCCCCTCCCCATGCCTTTTCCCCTCCTCTTCCCTCCCTCCCCCATAAAAACCCATAATCACATTTGAGAGAGGCTCCGCACTTATCCGTTCCATATGGCTCTCACAATCCAGGCCAAGCTTTCCCTGTGACCTTTTAAAGAGACAAAGAAGCAAAGTACTTATCTAGAAACAGAAACACTGCAGTTTTCTGAGTGAAATTAGCAAAACCGACCCGAAACTCACCACTTCAAAACTTGACAGCATATAAATAACAAAAACAAAGGAGGTTTCCTTTGCAGCCCGAGCTCTTGAAGAGGAAGAAGTTCAAGACTGATGTTTTCTAGGTCCCCCCCTTTTTGGAGGGGGGGGAGGGAGGGGGGGACAGCAGACCTGAGGACTACTTCCCCTAATATTCTCTTATTTTTTTCTCTTTTTCTTGTTGCTATTTTCCTCTAGGCGGGGAGGGGCAAAAATAGATAGCGAGAAAGAGAGTAGCCATGAGCAAAAATGGCAATGGACAAAAAATACAGATTAAATATCTTTTGAGAGAGCCGGTTTTCGAGGTTTAGCAACGGAAGAAGGAGCTGAAGATCAAATTGATCAGACAAGTGTAACGCTCAAAACGAGGAATTCGTAATAATATTTGAAAAAAAAAATAAAGTAGCAGGTCTAAATTGAGGTGGAGGGTGACTTAAGTCTAGCTATCCTTTCAAAAATAAAAGCAATGCGTACAGGAGCAAGTGAGAAAGGGGGATATTAAAAAAAAAAAAAAAGCAGCAAAGAAAAAAAAAAAAGGCAGCTTTTCTATCCAGTGTGAAGAGCAGAAAGTCTACTTCTAGGTTGTCACTTACACTATTATTCTCCAATAGGCACCCAGAGGAGCAGCACACACAGAAGGAGCCCGCTCCCCTCCCCCTCCGCAAAAATACACACCGTAACAGCCCCCAAACTTTCTGCGGAAACCTCAGCCCCAGAGATCGCTACTGGAGATAAAAAGAAAAAAAAAAAAAGAAAAAGTGTAGAGAAAATTGCAGGAAAAGGCACTAAAACGCCACTTTTAATCTCGCCTTTGCGGTCCGGGGAGAGGAGGAGAAAAAAAAAAAAAAAAAAAAGGCAGAGAGGACCTGTCTCCTCTCATTTACCGGGGGCTGTTGTGCGAGTGAGGGGGGAGAGAGAGCGAGAGGAGGGGAGAGAGAAAAAGAACAGAGGGGAGGAAGGAAACACACACAACAAGGCACACCACCACTACAAAAAGTGACGAGGTTTCGCTCCCTCCCGAGTCCAAAACCGGGAGAAATTATAATTAAAAAAAAAAAAAAAAACCACACAACACCCAACCCTCTCTATTAAGAAAAAAAGGGGAAAAAAAAAAAAAAAAGCCAAGAAAAAACTGGTTTTGCTTCTGCAAAGGAAAAAAAAAAAAAAAGAAAATCTGGGAACTCCGAGAAGAGTTACTTTCAAGAATGGGTAAAAAATATAAAATAGAAAGGTTGCAAAAAGCCAACAACAACAACAAAAACCAAGCCAGCAAAAAAACCCAATAATAATTTGAAAAGAATAATAATGGTAGGCTTTGTTGATTTTTTTTTGTCTTTTTTTTTCCCTTTTTTTTTTTTTAATTCTCGTTTCCCCTGGCTGGCCGAGTATGGTTGTTATTTAGGCCGGTTTGGTGGTTGTTGCTGGATGTTACATGGATATATGTATGTGTGTGTGTGTATGTGTGTGTGTCCCCGGACGGAGCTGCCTTGCTCTGCTCTCTCTCTCTCTTCTCCCCCCCCCCACCCCCCCCCCCCCTTCTCCTCTCCCTCTCTCTGTTTCTGTCCCCATTAAATTATTAGTTGACTCATCACTACTCCTCCTCCCGCTGCTGCTGCTGCCGCCGCCGTCCCCTGCTCACAGCCTCCTCTCCGCTACCGCTCGCTGCCGCTGCTGCTGCCGCCGCCGCTTCTTCTTCCTCCTCCTCATTTTAATACAAAATAACACCGAGGCCACCGGCTGCTTTTTTTTTTTTTTTTTTTTTTTTTTTTTTTTTTTTTTTAACAGCCCCGAGACGGGAGGAGGAGGAGGAGGAGGAGGAGGACGGCAGCCTCCCTCCTGCTGCTGCCCGGAGCCCTTCCCTGGCGGCCCCGGATCATCCGACGCGTCCTGGGAGAGAGAGAGAGAAAGTGGCAGAGGAGGAGGAGGAGGAGGAGGAGGAGGATGAGGTGGCGGTGGTGAAGGAGAGAGGCGTGGGGGAGGGGAGGCCGGCGGGGGAAGGGAAGGAAGGGAAGGGGGGGGGGGGTCGGGAGAGGAGAGGTGGCAGAGGGGGACCGCAGTGAGGAGTGGGGAGGGGCGCCGGGCCGGGCCGGGCCGGGCCGGGGGGGGGGTCGGCCGGCGGCGGTAGGTGAGCGGAGATGGCGTTGGGGCGGGGGGGGGGGGGGGACGGGACACACCGGGGAAAGAGGGCGTGCGGCTTCCGGGCGCGCACGAATTTGCAGGCAGCCGGGTGCGGGTGAGGCGGCCCTGCCTGCGCCGCGCACAATGCCCGCCGCTCCGCGCAGGCAGCGCGCCCCCCTGCGCGCCGCGCACGGTGCACGGCAGATGGAGGCTCGTGGCGGAGGGGAAGAGCCGGTGTGGAAGGGGGGAGAACGGCAGTGGAAGGGGGAGAAGAAGAGGAGGAGGAGGAGGAGGGGCGGGGGTGAAGGCTGAACAATATCCTGCCGGCGCTGGCTGCGCAGCCCCCGCCCCTCGGCGCGGAGGCTGCGCGGGCCGGGCCGCGGCGGGCAGGTGCACAACGGCGGCGGGGAGGAGAAGGGGGGGCTGCGGGTGGGGGCAGCCGCCGGGGAGGCAGCAGGCAGCGTGGGGAGAAAGAAGTTTCCCCCCACCCACCACCTTCCCCTCCTTGATATCGTCAGCGATGAGCGAAAATCACCAGGCACGTTCTTAAAAGGCGGTAAAGGTTTGGCGAGATACAGTCCCGGCCCCCTCCTCCCCTCCCCCCCCCCCCTTCAGTGGGGGGCATCATCCGCGCGAGAAGGGTGAGGGTGGCCGGATCATCCCGCAGGGTACCCTGAGGTAACAGCCATACATCCATCGCTGCCTGCTCATCACCCCACTGCCACGCGGGATGCCACAAAACTGGCCCTGCCTCACCTCTGCAGAGCGGGACCCGGAGGCCACCTGGACAAGGTGAAAAAGCTGAAAGGTGGTAACGTATTGACAAAATAAATAACTGCGAGACAGGCATAACTTTTTCTCCCACAATGCACTCGGGAGGGGAAAAAAGTAACCCAACTAGACAAACTTGAAAGCAACAAGTTTGTACAAGCTGCGAGATAAGGGAAAAATTAAACTTCTTTATTGATAAAATGCATAGTGTTTGAATGTACCGTGTCTAAAAGGAAAGTTGCATCACCAACCAAAGCGAACATGAATTATCGCAGGGGCAGATACATAGCCAAAATGTTTAGGATAGTAACTTAAAAAAAACCATACTGAACTGCACATGCACACTTGAAGCAGCAGTAAAAGTAGGCAAGTAGCAAGGCTAATACCTCTTCTGTAATACACAAAATAGCACAGCCTCTGAACAAAGAAAAGGCAAATCAATAAACCTATGAAAAGCAGAATTATCACTATTCGTATATTACTATAAAGCATGAGGAATGCATCCAAGCTAGGTAAAGAAACAAGCTGATGTTTACCGAAATGAGCACGAACAGCATACAGGGTGTGCAGGAAAAAGAAAATGGTAATAGTGTGAAATACATGAAATATTTATCATATTCAGCAATGCACAAAATAGATTATAATCTCAGAAGCAAAGCAATGCAATGCTAGAAAATGAGTGCGCTGTTCCATAAGGCTGTTACTCAAAGCGGCGCAAGTGGAGGCAGAACACATAGGAAACATGGAAAGTTGTACATATGTTGCATGTCCTGAAAAAGGTTACTAAGATTGTTACCGAGAGTGCTGAAAAGGAAAAAAAACAACCCCAAACAGCACGTTTCACAAAGAAAAACAAGGGAAAAAGTAGATGACATCTTCCGTACCATATGATCAAGGGATAACTGTTTAGTGGGTTGTTTATTTAGAAACCAATTTTTTTCCAACAACATAGATTAAGTATTATTTTGTCCTGAAAAAAAACCAAAATTACAAAAAGAGAGAATTGTTATTTCCCAATACCTTCAAATACTTGGAGGAAAAAATGGTGTTAACTAGTTGAATTCAAACTTTGGAGGCACGATGGAAATTATCAACATTGTATCAGTTTTCATCCTTTTCAGGAAAGCCTGGTAGAGTAAACTTTAGCAGTGAGCAAGACTGACTGCTAAAGAAGAAAAACAAGACAGATGAGAGAGTTTCAGCTGGCAGTGCTCTGCCTGCAGTATGATGGAGGAAAAGGGACAGTGAGGATAATTTGAGAGATTCAGAGTTGATTAGAATAGAACAGATATTTAAAAATGTGATTTGGAACAAGATTTGGGACTAAAACACCACCTTAAAAAAATGATTACCAGATATGACAATAACAACAACAACAAAAAAGGTTAAAATCTGTTCTAAAATAACTTTTGCTCTGGTGTTTACAAACCATTCCCTTCATGGCCAAAAACCCCTTAAAATGTTCAGATTAAAACAAAGTGATTAATCTAAAAAGCAGAGACGGTGAATTAAAGGAGCAGGGAGATAACAATCTGATAATACAGGAGCACAGAAGGCCTAATAATGATATTATTATGCACACTAACCAAACACTGACAAACAAATATTCTGTTAATTATATAATCATGCATATGCTTCCTATGCTTGAGATAGATGATTATGGAAAATAACTCTCTTCTTGAAACTGCATACATGTACTAAACCTTATAAACTCCCTACAACATGGATTAATCTAATTCCCGTGCATCACTTATGCCTGGTAAAGTATTTACTACAGACTTGGAAGGCTGAGCGTGGAACCCGTTGCTTTGACTAGAAAGCACGAATTACTGAAGGCTGCTGCGTCTTGACATATAGACAACAATCAGATTTCTCTTATCAATACCAAACTACTTGGAATAAATTCAAGATTCAAGATATCTGATTTTCATTTGACCTATTCCAATTTGCACTTCACTGTGTCAACTTTGATATTAAAATGTTCCACTAGAATAAAGATATTTATAATAAAAACATATATAAAGAACAGAAGATGAATAGATATTGTCATGGATACATACGCAGGCAATCATTTAAACATGCGGCAATAGTAACATCACATTTTTCATAGCTTCTAGTCAACATACAGCAGACAAAGATATGCTTAGTAAAGCTTATTAATCCTTAATAAAGTTGTTGCTCTGTGTTTATGATATATAAATACATTTTGCACGAGGATGTGTTGAAATAAGACAAATACTTAAAAAGTTGGACTGTGTTTTTTCAACCCCATGGTGAATTAACTCTTGAGCAGCAGTCTCAGTAGCTGCAAAACAAAACGAATTCTCCAGCGTGGCACGCTGCCTTGGTGCCTCCTAAGGTCTCTATTCCAATCTTTTCTTGTTCAAAATAAATTAGGAAATACGGGCCCAAGTCTTGAGGCTTGGCTCTTGTGCAACGCAAACAGAAATGACCTGGCAGCAGAGCAAAACCAGCATGGCTGTGTATTCACTTTTATCAGATTTCTTTGGGGAGATGAGGCTGATTGGGTTTTATACATATGTACTTCTGACAACTCTGCGGCCATTTGGGTAACTGGTAAGCACCAGCCCGTGCTGGAGGTGATGCAGAGCTGTGCAGCGGCAGCAGGGCTGCTGGGAAACTCGCTTCCGTGGGGATTTGAATGCCTTTTCCCCGCTGCAAGGGGTGATGCACGCCCATCTACTGCTGGCCAGCAAGGCAATGAAAACACCAATCCGTGGCTTTCTGAAGGTAAGCATCTATGGCCAAAAGGTGGATGGCTCCCTGGTGGGCTTGTGCCTAATTTCCACGTGGGTTAGCCAGAAGCACGGGTTAAGGGGAAGGACGCGCCCTGCTGTCCTATCCCATGTCTATCTGTGCCAGCCTCGGCACTGCCACCACTGTGGTGTGGAGACAGTTCCGTGGCCCTTCAAGTTTTGCACCTCTGACCGAAGCTGGTTTTCACTCTCCTCAGACCGACTTCCCCTCCGTTCTGCACCGAACAACGATACTTGCCTGACACCCCTCAAAACACTTGAACCAACCTGACTGCGGCAATCTCAATTTACATACGACCCAAGAAGCCGATGCGCACCAATGTGAATCACAGCATTCTGCGACATCCCCCACGCTGAGCTCCAAAGTTACATACCAACCTAGATTTTTTTTTGACTGCAACCTGCCCCAGCCTGGATAGGATGCCTGTCAAAAAGCAAAAGTGCTATGAAATGAAATTCATAGCACTGAAAGGCATCGCACACAAGCTGTCGTCCCCTCTCACATTTTGCATGAGCAATTTCTGCTCGTTTGTGTTCTCTCACACACGATGTCCTGAAACAGTTACGTAAAATGAATATTTAACTTACAATAGTCAGCTGTATTGAACTGCACTTAATTGCTTATTAAGTGCAGTAAATTATCCTTACCATATTCATCAGAGGTGAAAAACCTACATATATGGCTACATGTAGTGCATTCATTAGTTTACAGACCCCAAATCCCTTGGAAAGTATCAGATATCTACACGGTGTCCCATGGTGCGGCATTTTGTATTTGGATGTCTCAGCTAGCTTGCAGATATGTAAAATCATATACAAACAGACATCTCCCTATTGATTGCCTCTGTGATGAGGCTCGTTTACTCCTGCAAACATTTTCTGCAGTGTATTTCGATCACGGAATCTTCTTTTAAAAATAGAGTTGAATAAGAATATGCAAAATGTGGTTTTGGATAAAACAAGTTACTTTTCGTCAAACTACCCGCAGCGTTATGCCTAAGTCCCTTTCACAGCTGTACGTCTGTTTTGACTAAGATGCTTGTACAGCCGAAGTACCTGCACACACACTCGCTGATGTGGCCCTGACAGTCACTTCAGCTCGCCCCTTGGTGCCAGATGAGTCACACAGAGGTAAAATGCTGGAGGAAAATTATGTAGTAAAACCCAACAAAACCATTTGGCATGATGGTTTTTTTGGCATGATGGTTGATGAAGGGTGAACGTGACGGCTAACGAGAATAGTCTTTCACTTCTGGCTGCCACGAGGAATCCTAGCTGGTTGCAATTGTAATAGACGGGTGTCCACCTTCCCATAAAAGATCACGGCAATGAATATTAATGGATTAATCACATAAACCTTACTCTGTAGTTGCACAGTCTCTACCTGCTATGTGGACAAGACGAGTTCACTTCCTAAATGTATCAGTATTGCAACTTCCACAAACACTATCTATATGTTATTTAATATAAGCCAATATTTTTATGACTATGGATTTTAGAACTACTTCAAATAAAAAGCTTCAACTTAAAGCATTTTGTGGACTATATCCTCTTCCATCCCTAACAGTAGACTAGATCCTTGATGAGTCATGCTCATAATTTCCATGTGGCAGCTACAGCCAACTGCTTCCACAAAAAAGAACAAACAAAAAAATGTAATAGAACTTTATATAATAATATTTAATGCAATTAGGCAGCTGGAAGAAAGGAGGAAAGCTGGCATCTTAGGATCAGCCAAGTTGCCTATGTCATAAGTGTAAGTTCAGCAAGTCACTGATTTCACAGTTTTCTCCCCAGAGGTATAATTTTAAGACCTCTCATGTGAAGATGTTAAATGTGGGACATGGGGAGATGAAAAAAGAGTGGTTCCTGTTAAAAACCTGATCATCACAGCGCTAGATAACTCCTAGGCATGAGACAGGCATATAACCGTTCCCTGAAAGAACAGTTGGTTGATAAGCAGTAATTTTAGGGATGTGTCTGAATAGAAGCTCTATTAATTTAACAGTATGTAAACCATGACCCCCAGACATATAAATCAGTAGAGCTCCAGTTACTTCTACTTGTTAAAAGCAAAGTAACGCCAAGTTGTCTCCAAAATGTTTTGCGATGTTGCTGACTTCCCTTTCTTGACTCCTTCCAACCACCGCATTCCTCTCCCAATCAAAAAAAAAAAAAAGGATGCTTTTAGAAATAGAGAAGTTTAATCCAACAATTCTGGGTGAGGATGAATTTCACACAGCCCAAGCAAAGCTGCACATAAAGGTAGAGAACAGTCTGAACCCTTGCAGTTAGCACTACGGAAGGATTATTCTGGCACTAATAGCTAGAGCTTAGATGCTCGCGCTGTTGAGCTCAAACCGCAGTGACTTGTTATACAGGAATACTTCATCAACGGGACAAGAAATCATCTTTTTCTTTTACCTGGTAGTATGAATAAAATCTACTGATAAAAATTGAAAACATGGAAGAGTTTAAGTCTAAGGAAATGGTTAGAACTGATTGATGACTTGAACTATGTCAAACTTTCATTATGAAACCCAAAACCACATGAAATGTCCTGTTTCCAGTTTCATTGTTAACTCAGAACTCTGCCCAGGTTCTGCTACACTTTTTCTAAGGTTCAAAACCTTTTAAGTAAAACTGTGCATCTAATTACAGCCAAACTTGACAGGAGTCAATATTCATTGTACATAAAATACATGCAAAATGTGTGGTTTTGGTGTAAAACAAATTGAAAGTTGGTGGTTTGGGCCGAATTTGCTTTTTCTTCTAGGGCTCGTTCCAATCTCAAACTCGGGATGATTCCACAGTAACAAAGACTAAACGAATGAGTTTTTCACAATTCTTTTCAGGAACAATTAGCTGTTAATATTCACAGCTCTTTTAAGGAATAAGGTACCTGTTAATATTCAAGTGCTAACATAAAAAAGGTAAAGGTCATTTATACATGTGTCAGAGTATGCTTAGTTTAAATGCAAACAACATAAGGCAAAAAGAAGTCACTTCAAAATGTTACTCCAAGTACCCTGTAAATGTTCAAAATACTTGTCCTGATTTAGAAAGCCAGCAAAAAAAAAAAAAAAAAAAAAAAAAAAAAAGAAATTAACAAAAATGTATTCAAGTTTTTCATGTATGTATTTGCTAAAGCAACTGCATTTCTAGATTTCCTGCAATGGAAACAAACTGAGATTGACAGCAGCAGTTGGTAGCCCACTAGTATATAGTATTTTTAGGGCAAAATGAGGTTAATATTTATGATAGCTCATTTATACTCATGCAAGCCCTAGAAGGAAATGCCTGAATAAGTGTGTAAAAATGAGTTCCTGCATTAAATACAAAAATTTGAGGGAAAAGTGTGTATTTTACATTGACATAAGAATAGCTGAGTAGGAAGAAACTGAGGCACAAACATGAAGTTTCCTAGCAGAGCTTCAGCTGTGATAGAAGAAATAACATTTGAAACTAATTATTTTCACAGCATCCGTGTTCATTTCCTGAGGACCTCTTCTATATAATTTATTTCTGGCAGGTTATACTACAAACCCCTTCCTGTATTAGAGTTTTTTCTTCAGAAGTGTTGGTAAGATGCTCACGAGAAATTTTGAGATATTCTGCTCTTGAAAAAGATGTGGTGCATTCTCTCGACTCATTTTTCTTTTCTAGGTATACAGATGGAAAATCTCTCTGCACCACACTGAAAACGTGCCGCTTCAAAGGTGGGTGGGGCCAGGTGAAGAAATGCTCCAAATTATTGCAGTCATAGAAAAGTAATGTCCAAATCAACTCACCCCCGTGTTTCTGAAACACAGGACACCTTCAAATACAAGAATCCCTCAATACTTTTCCATGAATGAACTACACAAAACCCTGTCATCCAAGTCCATGCTTAAATCTCTTTCACTTTTTGGTTTGGTTTTTTTTTGTGTGTAAAAAGAAAAAGAAAACATTTTAACTCTTCTTTTACTTCACACCAATTCGTTGTTGCTGTGGGCATACCACAAAGAGTTATCGTCTTTTTTGCTTGATTTAGGTCTGTGAAAATCTTTCCATGACCAAAAGAAACACTGTGCCCAGTCCATACTGAACTTTTTAATAAAAAGCAGTAAAGCAATCTGCTTCATTGTCAAATGATTGAAAGAAATTTAATTAATGCCTTTGGAGGGAACGCCTATATAAGTATCACAATCACAAGAATGTGCGTATATGAATACATATGTGCATACATGAATACATATGCACAGCCACAGTCTACCCTGTTGCTTTAATGTCAATGCGCTACAGGCCATGAGGAACTGAAGGCAGAAGTGAACTCATACAATTTTAAATATTTTAAGGTTAAATGACATTGTGTAATTTATTAGAAGACTAAATGCTGGCTGCATTGCAGGACAATTTAGCCCTAGAAAGGGAAGGCAGTACAGAAATGCCAGCAGAAAAACAAATTAAAAATGGTAAGTTAGAAACAGGGTAAAATGAGTTTATGCCACACCGACAAAACCAAAAAGAAACAAAAAAAGCCCAAACCCAAAAAGCAAAAAACACAAAGATGCATGAAAAGCAGTATGCTATGTTAGATGTTTATCTATACATAAGAGACAGGTGTCACAAAAACAAAACAAAAAAATCACGAAGCTAAAGAGAAACTTTAACTCACCAGTTTCCATCTGTTATATCTGAATTCATGCATAATTGATTATCCATGACTGGTAAGTTCTTTTTTTTCACTAGCCTAACACAGTTTTCTAAACATTATGTGTTAAATCACCACCAAAGTAAAGGGTGTTTGAGAAACCGTAAGGGCAGAATAAAAATTTTTTAATGAAAAATAACATGTCAGTTAATAATAGAGCTGACCTATGTTTAAGAGAGAAATTTTAATCATGTGCATATTAAATATTAATAACCTATTCTGTTATTGTTATAATAAGGTTAAGTAAGCTTCTCCATGCTTAAGGAAAGAGAAAAAGTAGGAACATGTAACAGTGAAAAAAAGCGCTGAGAAGCAGAGACATAAGGAAAATGTGTCAACAATAAACAAGAGGAAATGAGAAAGAAGGAAAAGATGAAGGTGGAAACTAATCTCTATGTGTCATTATGACTGCCAGAGTACTGGCAAAGAAGCAGCATCCTTTTATTTCAATTTTAATCATTTCTGAATTTTAATACCCTGCTCCTTTTGTAATTCTCCTGGCATTCCCTATATGCATCCATCCCAGCCAAAACACCAGTGTAAATTAAATGGCACGCAACCACACCACTGATGTAGTTCTCCCGGTAGAACCAATTGAGTGACCAAAAAGCAGAGAAGGTACGACTACTTTGTGTCCCCACAGACCACTGGCCAATTAAGTGACTTAATGTTCTTCAATTCCTTTAATTTTGAAAAGAAGGGCAGTGGTTAGGTAACCCAGCAATATAGAGCCATTAAAAAAAAATAAAGCAAGCCAGTAGTAATACAATAATCAGTGACCATCAGGGCCTGGAAAAATGAGTTTGCTCTCACTGGCACTAAGGAGCATCACATGATTATTTAATTACAGCTCTAATTTTTGTCTCGTGGATGGCAACATATCAACAATTAATAGGGCAAATAGAGGAGACTGCATTTTTAAAGAGACAGAACCTATATGAAATACTGCTTGAAAATGCAATTTATCAGACAGTATAATGCTTCTTAAGGCATATCTGTCATCATGCCACACATATAAAAAAATCCTACTGATTCAGTTTTCCTGCATAGTATCTATAAAATTCCTCTGGAATGCCTAGAAAATAATAACTACACCTATGAGTATCCTAACTGTCATTTTAAGTGGCAATGCAGAAGCCAGTTTTTCATAGGACATGAAGAAGAAAGTAGTGGAATCACAAGTTTCGAATATAAAAATGTTATTATAAAATTATTACACTCTTTATCTTAAAAAGATTATAACAAAATTCTTTAGGAATGGCCAAAAGGCTTATGGTAGTCAGTGAGTCAAGTGAAGAAAAAAAAGAAAGAAAAAGAAAGTCAATAAAATACAGTCAATGGGACAGAGATTGATTTTGATTGATTGATTTTACTGTGAGATTTTCTTACAAAGCATACCGAAACTAGGGGCTCAACAGCAATATTGCACTGTTCCTGCACAATACTGCTAGTTAAGAAGCGAAAAACAAAACCCGAAAGAGGACACACATATGATCGATTGAAAAGCTCTGCTCTAAAATGCTTGGATGTGGTTCCCTTCGTGCCTTGTCCTGCAGTGACCGCAGTGCAAAACACGAGGAACTGTGGGAAGTTCAGTATGTGGAGGAGCACTTTTCACAAGCTGCACAATTACAGGAATCTGCAGATGTATCAGAAGAAAAACTCTCATTTTATGCACCTGATTTTCCTTGCAAATGTACTCGCTTTTCCACAGCAAAGTGAGGACCAAGTTAGGAATCCCATAAATTTACATTATCCAGAACATGTTTCTGACAATATTCAATATCTGACATGGGAAAGACAAGCTCCAAATTTCCTGTAAACATTAGGCTGTACATGTGAAAAACCTACCAAACCACTCTTAGATTTATTTTTTTTAAATCTTACTTCTCAATATACAACTTAAACATTTTCATTTGGTGTTCTAAAACCTATCATTTGAACGAGCAAAGAAACGCTGAGTTTGGGCCCTTGCACAGAAAAAAACCAAACCCGGCTAAACAACACTTCAAGTATTATTGCAAAAAGAAGTTTAACTACTGAAGAAATACTATTACAATAAATGCCCCATTCCTCCTGAAAATGGTGTAAAATTAAGTTGTTTTCATTGAAGACATGAACGTTCTGGATTGGAGATCTTAATCTATAACCTTAAAAAGAAAGCTGGCAAGCAAGAGCTTGTATTTAAAAGTATATATCATTCTTTTTATGCACTGGTTACTATACAGATAACATGTCTCACAAAGACTGTAATTAAATGTCTAGTGCAGAAGTAACACTAAGAAGCATACAGTAATTATTACATTACAATGAATCCTTAGAAGCTAAAACCGTCATTTTTTAAGTTTTAAGATGCCTTTAATTATTCTTGAGACTTCTTACATTTATCAAGGAAGCCCACCTAGGATGAAAAGCGTTAATGATTAAAAATCTTTCTAATACGGCTCTCCACAAAAATATTAATTTAATCTTTGATTATAAACATTTTAAAACTCACTCCGCATTTTCTCTCCACTTCATTTTTTGCCTTTGGTCCTTCTGTGAGTTTGCGTGCATGCACACTCTCTCACTCTCTCCCCCCTCCTCTTTTTCTGTCTTTTATTGAATGTATTAGAATTGGGGATATGGGGCACGTATGATATTTAGAATTTTTATCCTGTTCATTGCAAATGTTTTTAATTACCTGGCTGTTACAAACAGACATATATTCTATGTGCAGTTACTGAAAAGGAAATACCTTTGTCGTGGTACCTTTGCATGTGGGTTTGAGTTCAGAGCAGCAATTCTTTGCACTTGTGCTGTACAATGTTTTCCACCCTGGGACTGATTTACAAATATAAAGAATTAATTAATCCTTCAGTGTTCTATGAAACATATATATTACTAATTTTATAACTGGGTAAATTAACGAGGGGTATATTAAGGCCACATTTATAGAGGGGTTGTGTACTGCAGCTTCCTTTTCTTTCATATGAAGTTGTGAGTGCCGAGCACTTCCAACATCAGGCTTACGGCATTAAGGATTGCAAACATGGCACGGGCAGTTATTTACCGAAGACCACACATTTTTGTCATGGCTGAAAACAGAACCAGGACTCCAGACACTAGAAAAGATTATGAGACAATCCCCCAGGTACATATGATCCACCACTTCTAGCGAGCAGCAAGTGGAACGACACACAAATGATTGCTGCTGGCCAAATAAATCCTGTCAGAGCAGGATCCTGGGAAGATGAGATGCACTCGAGGTTTAAAGCACCTCCCTCATCTCCTCAGGTCATATCATGTCATATAAGATGCCAAGGGAAAGAGATAGAGCAGATAGTTGCTGGGAGTTATGCAAGGCCAACACAGCTGATAGACGTGGCCCATCCTGATGTTCTGCACCCAGGTGCAGTTGGGGTGACTGAGGTCCATCTGCAGGCGAGCAGACTCCTCTGCCTATCTAACCTGCAGTTCACAACAGAAAAGCACCAGGTGGCAAGAGATAACTCTTGTGAACCTACAGAGGTGGAGACAAGTTTCCAGCGATGCTTTACAAGAGCCCAGAGAGAGGAGCTAGCCTATGCTCCAGTGAAAGGAAGCCTTCTTACAGCCTGTCCTAACCCCAGCATACACAAATGCACATGGTCTCACAGGAAGACTGATCTCTAAAGAGATGGCTGCGTATTTGTGTTCTAAATAAATAGCTAAAAGGTAACCCTGGCATAAATACTAAGTGTTAGCATGTCCCTCAGCCCATCTGAACACCTGACACCGATCCCCTACCAGGACTGTGAACACAAAGGTCTACCAACCTCTGCAGTGATACACCAGTGAGCAGGGGAGGAAAGTCAGGCCCAGCAAGTTTAAAAGGAGATATTTACAATTCAGACGGTGCCTGAGGTATGTTACTACGCTCTACTACTGTACTCTACTATTACTATGCCATTCCTACTATATTGCACCAGATTACAGAGATTAAGGGTAGATTACAGTTTGTACACGGCACGAGGACCAGATCAGAGCATATGAACAAAATCAGTACTGGCGAGTCTCTTTAAAAATTAATCTCTATCAAGGTTTATACTTACCGAGAGCAATGCAGTGCAGAAACCATTAGAAAGTCGTTTGCAAAGCAACAAAACGGATATCAATTAAGTAATGAAGTGTTGGTGATAACTGTGGTAAACTTAGGTGCCACAGGATGGCAAATGTGCAAAAACACCTACATTTTTGAAGGCAACACTATAGCGTACCATTTTTGAAGTAACAGTTACAAGTTGTGGTTGGGGCTGTTGAGAGTTCATCATACCGCTCACATGGGAACTGACACAGAAGCTATGTTAAGTATAACAGTTTCAGAATTTGAGGAAAATATGGACCTCTTGGGTAGAGGTTATTACTGGAATCCTCCGATGGAGAATTTAGGGAAGCTATCCGCAAACTGTGGGTTATTCTGACTGCGTTTATCGCTAGTTCAAATGCCAGCTACTTGGACGCATTAGTCCAAAAAGTAACATCAATTGGGGTTTCTGACATGGACTTTACAAAGTTGCAAAATTTCAGTACAACAAGCAATAAGAACTGTAAGTTACTCTTTAACCATCAAACTGTTTTACTTTTTTTTTTTTTTTTTTTTTTTAGAATCAGTAGCAACTTTGTGACAACTAAAGTTTAAAAAATGCACTTGATTGCATAGTGACAGATTTGCAGAACATTTTTCATCACACACACATATGTGCTTTCAGTTATTAATAAAATGCTTCTGCCCTTAATCTGCCGTTGCCTGAATATACAATTTCAGTGACTTGGATAGACAAATACTGTTAAGGAATTCTGTTTTCCCTGTTTGAGATGCAATTCAAATACATCAAGTAGAACTGAATGCTATGTCTTTAAAACTGGCTTCTGCATGCCACAGAAAGGAATACCGAATCACTTTTCTATTAAGTTCCTCTTGAAGTGGAATGATAACACAACTAGCTTTTCTTCCTCACCCCCCCTTCCTTTTTTCCTCGTTTTAAACAAGGAAGAGCCAGCTGCCCTGGATAACACCACAGGTAGATATTAAAATGGAGACAGCCATTATTTAGTGGCGACAGGAATATAAATATATGCACTAACCTATAAACTGGTGTTTACTTCAGGAAAGTAAGCCATATTTTTCTTCTGATTGCTGTGCTGTCAGTTTAATGCAGCGTAAATAAACAGTAGGTGCATGATAGCTTTAAGTAGAAAGTGTTCATTCCACAAGAGGAGCGGATTACTGAAGCCTGATGCCTATAATGGCAAAAGCAGAACTTCCATTTTACCTGAAAATATAGCCTCCCGTGCTAAGAGACTTGTGGCTTTTCTATTAAATTAATTTGTCAGAATTCTATGACAAATATTACATACTCAAAGAACTTTACCAAAACCAGTCATTTTTGCAGCCCTCAACTGGATCCATTTGAAAAAAACAAAAGCCAATCACTCCTCTGTAATTTCATCATCCCATCGCTCTAAATGAGAGCTTTATATAATCAACCTAATATAACAGAAAATAAAGTGATATATAGAATTGCCTATACTTTGAGTTATTTTGTTCTTATAAATATATTCCCTGACTGAAAGTAAAAAAATTCCCCTTTGGAAAAAGCAATGATTTCTGAGAAGATTGTATATACACTCTACATCTATTAACATAAATTATAAGAAAGTAAAATGTTCCAGATGTGTTTAAACTGTTGTAGAAGGAAAGTTTGTGGCTTCATTGGATATATATTAAATATATCTAGAGAGAGCAATGGCAGTTATATACAAGAAGGCAATAAAATGCTTCAGTAGTATCTGTGTTTAAATAGCACAGTTCCCAGAAATATGACTGAAACATTTCAGAAGTCATATTTCCTCCAGTTTTAATTCAGAAATCTACTTTTAATATATTTTTTCTATATATTGCAAACTATTTTATTAATAAAATAATATCCTTGATTTTTTTTTTTTTTTAATGCAACTGGAAACCTTAAGAAGGACTTCAAATTTACCTGACAATGCTTAGATTAAAAAATATGTGACAATAAAAAGGTGACAATACTTCCAAAAATCGAGTAGTTGATACAATTAAAAGATTTGGGATTGGTTGTTTTTTTTTTCCAAGAACACCAGACTTCAGCTGATCATCTTCTGAACGGCAGTCGTGCACATTTAAACCCCTCTCTGTCCCAAACCTGAAATGTGGGCTGAGTTAGTGCTTATTCAGGACTTTCCTACTCTCACGCTGAAAGGGTGTATGTGCCCGTGTTCCCCGCAGGACTGAAGGTGGAGGTGGCCGTGGGATGCTGACAGGCAGGGCTGCAGGCAGGGGAAGCACAGCAACCAGAGGGCAGATGCTCATCAGCCGACCTGCTGGGCCTGTGCTGCAAATCAAAAATGTGCCCTGCTCCAGTACAAACCCGGGCTATGGTGGCAGACCCTCTCTGTCTCCCATTCTGCCAAAGCAGCACCGTCCCAGGAGCAAGTTATAGATCAGCTCTCTCTGCTGTACAGTGCTTTCTCAGGAGCGCGCAGCAGCAGGTTAGGATTCATGTGTATCGCTAAAATAACAGGAGAGGAGAAACTGCGAGAGTTACTTTCCTATTTAAAGTATTAAGAACAAAGAATATAAAAAGGAAACGGCCAGTTTTTCAAAGTGTACACACAAAAAGCATTCCATTTAAATATTTTTTTGTTCCAGTAAACTCTTTTGCATACAAAGGACTTATTTATTACATATTTGAACTTGTGGGAAAAAGGGAAGGAATGCACTGATTCCTGAAATAACTCTACAGTCTTTTTGGAGACTTCACTCTTCTGTGCTCTTGTTCTACTCAGAACAGTTTTATTCCAGGGACAGAGGAATTCCTTGGAGTCAGTTGTTTCTTTTCCACTAGCTGTTTGTATTCAAGAGTGGGCATACATAGCATACTAGCCAGTGATTTTAATTTCTCTTCTGTTGCCTTATTATGTGTGTGTGTGCGCTGTTTAGACGCATGCTTGTATGTGAACACGTTACATTTTTTGCCTGCTCATTTTGTTACCTATTCTACGTTATTACACATTTCTGTGCAAACTATTGCGACTTGAAAAGCAAGGTATTACCAATAACAATCTCAAATAGAAAATGAATTAGAAAATGAGTGTATGTATAAACATATTAAAGAACACATAGGAATATGGGGCTGAAAAGAGCACTCTAAATTTCTACAAATAGTACTGCAGAGTAATTAGAAGATACAAATTGCAGAGAACATCCTACATTCATGTCTTTACGCTTACTGTTTCGAGTTGTTTTTGAATAGTGCGCCTGATTTGACACATTTCTATCTGGTGATTGTGTTAAATGCTTGAAGAGATAGTGAAATATCCAAGCATTCCTTGTGCTAACTACAGCTGAAATTTTACACTTATTGTAACCTTTTCTAACAATGTGAGAAAAACAGAGTAAATATATTAAATTTGTTTCACAACAGATGCTTAGGTTGTTAATATTTAAGATGCCTATTCATGCTATTCCTGTCTGCACATTTGTCAAAAATGTAAGCTTGAATGCTAATGTTTGCCAGCAGACTACAGCAGACAAATATACGAATGCAGCGTACCAAAATAATACAAAGTAGAAATAAGGGACTGTCGCTAACTCTCACCCAAGTAGCACGGACCAGAACGAAAGGGCACTACCAGATCATACGCCCCGGAGTCTCTGCATCTGAATTTGTGAATTATTTTCACAGAAGCGCTGCGGTGAGTTGGGCTCCCTAAAACCGGCGGAGAGCTTGCGTCAGTTCCAACTCAATTTCAGCTTAGGAGCTGCTGCAAAGTATTTCATCAAACTTGCATTTTAGCGAAGTTTCTCTCGCAGTCAGAGAAGCCTGGGGACTGGCAGAGGGAAACCCCGGCCCGGGCAGGTGCCTGTCAAGAGCGCTCCCCCGGCCACCGAGCGGAGACGGCGACAAAAGGACGACGGTTTTGAGCAAAAACCTCGGGTGGCGGGTTTGGAGACGGAGCGGAAAATAAAAATCAAAAATAAAATCCTGGAGCACAGAGGCGAGATCCTGGCACTGCTCCCCGTGACAGCAGCAGCGCCGGGTCGTGCCGCAGGCGGGCGGGTGTGTGTGGGGGGGGGAGTTGGGACGTGAGACCCACCGCCACCGGCGCGCCCCCGGCGGGGCGATCCACCGCCGCCGCCGTTCGGGGGGTGCGCGGCCCCGCGCCGGCTCCCCGCGGCCGCCCGCGCAACCCCCGCGTCCCGCGGAAGCGCCACCCCACGACCCCCCCTCCTCCTTCTGCGTCCCCCCACCCCCGCTCCGACCCGCTGCTTCGCCCCTCGCCCCCCGCCGTCGGGGGTGCTGCCGCCTCGCCGCCCAGCGCCCGCCGCTGCCGGGAGGCGCGCAGGGCCGGGGAAGAAGTTTGCCAAACTTTTAGGTTTTCTGTCGGTTTTTTTCTTCCCCCCATCTGCCCGCCCCCCCTTCCCTCCCCGCTCCCCCCCGTGCCGGCGGCGGGTGAGGCGGCGGAGGGCAGGGGAGCGGAGCGGGGCCGGCGGCCGCCCCCGGCGAGGCGGCAGGTGTGTGCCCAATGCCGGCCGGGAGGCTCCGGCAGCGGCAGCGCCAAGCGGAGCCCCCCCCCCCCGCCCCGCGCCTCCCCCCGCCCTCCCGGGTCGGCACCGTAAATCACCACGGCGGGTGCCCCCGGCGCGGCCCCGTCCCCCGTCCCCCCCCTTGTCCCCGAGGAGCGACGCCGAAGGAGCGGGACCGACTCACTCATGGGAGCGCGGCGGGCGAGGCCGGCGACACCTCCGGCTTCCGAGGCGCCGGCGAAGTTAATTGCACTGAAGTTCAAGTTGTCTTTTCACCCATCAGGAGTGGGCGTTTAAAGGAAGGAGAGCGAGGAGGAGGAGGGGGAGGGGGAGGGGGGAGAGTCTCTCTCGCTCTCGCTCGCTCTCGCACACACACACACACACACACACACGCATGCACACACACACACACAGAGAGACACACACACGCGCGCACACACACACACAACCCCCCCGCCCGCTCGGCTCCGCTCCCGAGCTGCCTCAGCAAGGAGGAGCCCGGACGGAAAACACCAGGGCAGCAAGGTACCGGCGTGGGGCAGCCCTGCCTCTGTGTGTCTGTCTGCGTGTCTGTCTGTCTGTGTGTCCGTGTGTGCCCGCAGGTCCCCCCCCGCCCGCTGCCTCGCACGGCCCCTTCGGGCGGGGAGGTGCGCGCTGCCCCCGGGGAGGGGGCGGCGGTGCCGTCGGGGCAGAGCGGCGGCGGGAAGCCGGCTGCGGCCGGGGGAACGGGGGGGGGTGAGGTGGGGGGGCTCCGCGCCCTGCGCCGCCGCCCGCTCCGCGCCTGCTGCCTCCTCCTGCCTGCGCGGCGGCGGGGGGCTGCGGCGGAGAGGGGGGACGACACCGATCGGCGGCTGGAGAGCGGCGGCTGCGTGCGTGTGTGCGTGTGTATGTGTGTATCCATCCCTGCCGACCCCCCCCGCCTTGCATTCCCCCGGGCACCGCTCCCTCCGGCCCCCCCCTCCCCGCTTTCCCCCTTCCTCCCATCCTTCCTCCGCTCCTTTCTTTCCCCACCTGCCCCCGCGCCCCCCGCCCGCTACTCCCCGCGCCCCAGCGGCGGCCCCTTTCGTGCAGGCAGCGCCCCACGGCCACCAGCGATTTAAGGCGGCTGAGGCAGCAGCTCCGCGGCCGCGCTGGCGGCCTCCGCGGGACGGGGATGCGCGGGGTGAGGGCAGGCATCCCCCGGGGTCGCCGCCTGCCCCGCTGCCCCGTCGGGGTCGGGTCCCGCCGCGCATCACCCCCGGTTCTCTCGCCTGGTGTTTCACCTGGCACTATGTGCTCCTCAGGAACGCTGTTTGAGAATTGCCTTTTTTTCGTGTAACTTCTCTTCGGGGAGGGACTTGTTCCCTCTTCTTTTGTTTTTAAGACCTTTTTTCCCATCTTCGCTGATGCAGGATTTGGAAGTGGAGTTCCTGGAGAGTAAACCTGGCAATGAGTGCAGATTTCTCTGAAAGCTGAGGCTGTTTCTTTATTCCCTAGGAGACTGAGAAGAGAGGGGACCCTGGATGCCAGCCCGATCTCCGTTTTTTGTTTGTTTTGACTTTGAGGCAGATTTCCTCTTTCAGCTCTGGGAATTGACAGGTACAATCCCTGTAGGCACCTGTGCACGTCTCAGAAACAAGACCAAGACCACGAAGCTGATATGTCAGTGCTTTTTCTAGTTAACCAGTGGTACGCCCTTCTATTAATTGCTATTAGAAAGTGCAACCTTGTAGCACAGTTATTGAATAATCATTAATCTGTGGAGGATACACAAGCCCAAAGGTTAATAATAGGCATAACAATTAATAATATTGACCTTGCCAGTGGGGAGAGTATTTTTGTCATAGTTATTAAAAGGCACTCCTATGTATACTATGTACAGTGGTGTAAATTTGGACCCAAGTACCAAATTACTGCAGCAACACCAGAAATTAATTTACCCCATTATCTCCATGTTACCGGGCTTCTGACTTTTTCTGCCTTTAAAATGTATCATCCGCTACTCTCTCATTTTAAACAGAAATGCTAAGTCTTTAATCAATTCTGACATTTCCACTAGAAAATAACATCTAGCTCTCTTACACAGATAAAAATTTATTTGCCTGCAGCTGATTTCTTGTAGGGCTTTGGACCTATTTGTTTCTCAGAGAGGACTTAGCTTTTTATGGTCTTTCGGTACCATGGGGTAATAAATAGAAAGTCAGTACAAAGGGGGCATTCTCACTTTTATGAGTTCAACTATCCGCTCCCTAGAGCTGCCTCCTTGCACAGCTACTCTGACTGACTGACTGACTAACCGGCATCCTTCTATTGTCAAAGACCCATCTCCTTTATTTCTATCTCACTCTTCTGACTGGCTGGTCAGTGAATCCTACTAATAACAATCATGTTTCATGTCTCAGAAATCTAATAATTGAGTTACTCATTCTTATAAATTGCAGCTAAGCTATTTGGGTTAGTCGTGTTATCCCCACTTTAAAGGCAGGGAAACAGAAACAGGAAAAATTAACACATTTGCCTGAGGCCACACATGGATTTAAGAGTAGATCCAAGACTGGAACTGAATTTAAACCAAGCGCCGTCTTAAAGATCCTCAAGTGCACTATGGAAAATGCTTCTTTAAAAAAGAAATGTAACACAAACCTTATTTTTCATAGGTTTTTTTATATTAGTCAAAATACACGCACTTTTTTAGATCACGTTTCCTTTTCTAACGGTAAGCTTTTTAAAAAGTGTGGTGATACCTTTCAACTACATAAGGCAGTTTTACTTTGGAAACAAGAAACATTTAATATGAGATTGTGAGCAGTAAAGGGAAGAGAATTGCTCGTTATTAGGTTACTGTAAACAACGTTCGCTGGATGTTACGGTGTAGTTACAGGCCAGCAAAACATAATGCGAAGTCCGGCGTTAGTATAGGTAAGGTGCTATTGCTTACCTCATGTGCGTCAGTTTTCACCATAATGCTCCTTCAGTGCTTTCAGTGTCAAAATACTTAGCATGGGTCTAAACATTGAAAAACATACGAGACAACCATATACTGTGTTTGAGAGTTATGATTTATGTCACTAAGCAGCGAGTTTTACCAAGTTGTGTCATTCATGTCACTGAAGCAAGATGTATATTGCCTGCCCTTTAGCTGTGGCATGTCATCAAAGCTGTGTTATGGTATGACTGAGCACAGATGGCATGCCTAAAAAGCAGGTGTACAATACAACTTTCCTATTACTGACACGTAGATATTTCCTCTTCCTCAATGTCCACCCCCAGATGTTTGCTTGCCCAACCTTCTGCAGGAACTACAGAAAGTCCTGCTCGTCCTCCTCATCTCTGATGGCTGGAATTGTACAGTCAAACCATATACCGAATAAGTGTTCACATATATTTTTATGTATTTATGCTGAAAGCTCCATTCTGAGTTTTTTTAGAGTCCTAATTTGAGGGAAGTGGGTGCAGATCTCATTCAAATAATCATTCTCCAATACCATTAGCATTACCTGCCAAAAATGAAAGTGGCATATGAATCACAGTAACACAGCCACTCATGAATTCGTGGATTTAGAGCCTGCCAAGGAACACCAGAAATCCACATGATTTTGAAGTCCCATGAGTTTTAGACACTTTGAACAATGCTTAAAAATACCATCTAAAAAATACTAAAGACCATCTAATTAATGACCCATCCTATAAGGACTACAGACATGTCCGATTCAAGTGAAGAACAATATTAACTGAAAATATTTCTGTGCAAATCTTTCTCTTTCAAGTGAGGTAGTGAAAGTGGTGAATCTGCTAATTGAAGCTATGTCAGAGGCCCTTCCTGAGATGCCCCTTATTGGAGTGCTACTGTGACATAATGATGTGGAAATACACTTTTGTGTGAGAAGAGCTATCAGATCCTCTGGGAAATACCACAGATGCTTTGCAGTTCCTTTCAGACATGTAAATACCTTTATGTTTAGACATGAGTAGAGAGGGGTGGGAAGTGAAGTAGAGCGAGGAGTGAAGTGGGGTTAAAAGCACCCACATAGATCCAGGAACCAAATAAATACGAGTGGGGTTTTTTTTCTGTATCTGATGTTAGCTGGGGCTTGAAATGAAATGTTCATTATTAAGAAGAAATGCTGCATGAACGTGTGCATACTTGAGTTATGCTGACCCATGGTTGACAGAGAAGGCCATCTTCTGCCTGAAATTACAGACGATCAGCAGAACTCTCAGTAATGCTCAGATACTTATGTGATTCCCAAGTAATATCTACCTTATCAAGTATGGTTTATTTCCAGCTTGTAGTATATGGCTAATGCTACAGCAGTGAAAAACACTACATGCCACCTAGTGCTTCTTGCTTGCTTTCTTCACGGTTTGCTTTAAGCTAAGCATATCAGAAACTGAAAATAACATTTGAGTCTTTTTTCCCTTTTAACATACAAAAGCAGCAGCCTAAGCTTTGTAATCTATTTATATGTTAGTACTTGTGAAACATAGCAAAAAAACCCTGCTTACTAGCATGGTCTATACATAGCTGTCTCAGCAGCCTGATGAAATGTTAGGACTTGGTTTGAGTAGCTACCAACCGGTAGTTCCAACTGGTATTAGCCTTATTTGTTGTAGATGAAAACGGCAGTGAAAAAATACAACCATGAGTGGCCTTCTGTGCATATTTTAAATGCAAGTGGCCATTATCAGCTGTACCGTAACCTTGTCTGATGTTTCATCTTGCTGGTGGCTCAGTGGAAGACAATCGGATGACTTTTTCTGAATGTGGCTGCTGCTTCCAATGTATTTCGGCAGTCTTTTGATTATTCCACTCTTTGTTCATTAAACACCAACCTCCTGAGCTTAAGCCTGTGCTGCCTCACTACTTGAATGTCTCTGCTGAAAATTTGTTCACTGAAATGGGCATCATGTCAATAATAATAAATTCATCCGTCCGTTTCCAGAGTGGCTAAAGTTTCCTCCAATCATTCACTGAAGCTTCATGTTTCCAGGCCCTGATGCCTCACAGTACCTCAGTCCATTCAGCTTCTTTCCAAGCTGGTAACTACCTTCTGCTCCATGTCTCTGTTACAGGAGATCTTTTGATAACCTAAAAAAGTAAACTGCATCCTGTAGATTTCCTCTTAAAACTTCTGCTTTACAGAAGAGAAGATGATCAACTTCTTGGAGGTGCATCAGTGACATCAAAATCACTTCTGTTTTGCCTGACCGCCCTCTCTATCTTCTGTCAGTCTAAAATTATATTTTTTGAAAGAATTGAAGGAGCTGTATTAATGTTTGTGTGAACTACTTTTCCTGCACATTGTCTGTTCTTCTTTTCTCCTTCCATTTGGTGTCTGGTTCATCTTGGCTGCTTTTAAAAATTCTGTTGCCTCTAGTAAGGGACTGCCAGATTAAAATAGTGAAGAGAAACCAGGTGACTGTCTACTTTTACGAATATAGGTTGTGTATAATAAATTCAGGTTTTACATCTATGCAAATTAAATCATCATATGATTCTGACTACATGCATTTTTTATCAAATATGGCATATATTTCACAAATTATATTTAACTTATAGTCATGTTGCTAATCTGAATACCTAACTAGGAGTTACAAGGTGTGCCACTAGATCTTAGCAAACAGGCTTATGAAAACAGAAGAAATAAGATAAAATCACCTTTTTTTCTTGTATTCCTGGTAAGTCCAGTGGAAAGGCTTTTCCTGTTATAGGTGATAATATAAACACCTCACCACTGAGCTGTTTAGAGACACAAGTACATCTTGTCATTAGAAATGTAGAGATTTTGTAAAGGCCTAAAGAGAACATGCCCAGAATAAGGAAGTTTTAAAGCAATGTGTCTTTGGTCTGGAGTTTACCACATCTAGTTAGTAACGCCTTCCGCTAATGTTTCTGTCATGGAGTGGAAGACATTAGTCACTATGTCAAAATAAACATTTTCCTTCCGCAAAATTATATTTTCACCTCAGGAATATTGGGAAGTGAAAATAGGATTTATGCACAATTCTTCCTTGGGGGTTTATCTCCTGACAGGGCAGTTTTAGTGTAAAGCCCTAAGCCTTGGAATACGGTTCCCAGCCATAGGTGCACCATATTTTAAATAATCAATCTGTCAGCTGAGCTATAACAAGGAGTATGCTGTGAAGGTAGCAACTCAATGCTTTCAATGTTAACTGTCCTCATCAATCGCTGCCGTTTCTTTCATAAATAAAAAGACATTTTGGTGAGCACAAAGATGTCTGTCAATACTTGTGTTTCGGTCAATAAGAGGGTCTGGATGGCGGGAAAGGTGGGACTCCGGTGGGCATGTGAACAAACAGGTGTGATTCAGAAAACCCCTGCTAAGCAGTTGCCTAAACCTCAAAGCACTGTGTCTGTCACGATTCATGCCTTGGAGTTAGTTCCTTTTGCACTTGGGACTCCTGGCCAGCCTTTCAGGAGCGCTCATGGCCAAGTCCTCTGGACCCCAGGATGACAGAATTCCTCTACCCAACTGTCCTGGTCAGCTTGACCTCCTGGCCACTCCTGGAGCGTGCCCCAGACTCCCTGACACAACTGGCCTCTTGACAAAATGCAGCGAAGTCACACCGGTAATGATGGTACTTACTCCCAGGACCTTATTTTTTTTTTTGAGGGGGGTATTGTGTGTGTTCCACAACAATTTAACATAGCAAAGACAGAAATAATCCCAAGAAAATTCAGTGTGTGCGCTGGCCCTGGGAATAACCTAAACATTAGATTATGATCTAAGGAATCTTGAATTTGTTTGTGCTCAAGGGCACTGTTTCAGCAGAAGGGTCGAGACTGCCTTTTCTAAAATAGCTATCAGCCTGATGGTCAGAGTCCTCCCTGGGGTGAGAGGAATTGTGAATTGGGGCCTTTCAGGGCAGGAGAGATGAATCCCATGATTACGTGAGTGCTCTAATCACAGAGTTGTTATATAGAGGGAGATGGGAAGTCAGCTTCTCCTCCAGCTATGTTTTAATAAAACATAAGTTTTGAAGGAAAGATCACAGGAACCTATTTTCATAAAAAGAATCAGGGTGTAGATACTGAGTAGATGGAGGCATCTCTCAGACAGCCCTGGGCAGAGCCCTGTCTTTAGAGGTAACCCTCAGGTAGAGCCCTGGCTTTAGAGGGAGGCAGGATTTTAGATTTGGGACAAACCTCATTTTTACCCTGGTTAATTCCAGTCAGCTTATGTTGAGGTCAAGACATACTGTGCTGGCTGTTTTCCAGGCTCCATGTACACCGCAGGAAAGCTGCACTTTTAAAACATGATTTTGGATACCTGGTAGGGGACCATGGGCTGAAAAAACTGATGTTGGAGCACCAAAGTTTTTTGAGCACCAGAATCCTTTATAGGATTAGGCCATAAACCTTATAAATCAGTATCTGTTTATTCATAACAGTTGGTTTCATATTAACACCAATATGTAGTATTTGCTGGTAACTGTGCTCTCAGTAGATTTTCTGGTCCATTTTTATTTTGTATCACAAAGGACAGCACAGGGAACTTGGATTGCATATTATTTATAATGAAAATTCTCACTGTGAGTGTTTCCCATTAGAAGCTGTAATGGCTAGCATGGCTAGACGCTCATATTGGTTTGAGTCCTGTGGGATAGAAGGCTAGAATTATACTTTCATGGAATTTAACTACATTAAATTGAAAATACATACTAAAATTTTGACTTTTTTTTTAAGGAAAAGTGTAATGATACTCAAAGATGCTTATTTCTCCTTTAAAAATTATTTCATTTTACCTACTTGCGAACTTCCAAAACCAGGGGACACAGGGGACACCTCCTAAAAAAGGTAACAACATGACACTAGTCCGGTGCACAGATTTCTCCTGCCACAGCGTAACTGACTGCTTTTGCTACGTATAGGATGTATGGGCACAGTTCAGTCTGTCCCATGCATGTTTCCTTCCTCAAACCTGCTTGATACAACTGAAGAGGAGGTTACAAAGCCGCCCTGGAACTCTTCCACTTGTGATCTGCATCCTGCAATATGGAATATTCTAAGTATCATGGGCTTTCCCTAGCTAACAAGCTGGTTATTCTGGCTATGCATGAAGATACAGATTTGGGTCTTAATTAACATCTGTAGTTTAATCAAACCATTTATGATCCTGAGAAATCTGAACTGTAGACTTTCTGGTTTTTCTGATGACAGACAAATACCATAAACAAAAAGGATCTAAAACAATATTTAAGTACATAAAGCGTTTGCACTAGCTATGGCTGTGGTAGCTTTCGTGGAAAGCTGGGAATTCTGAAGATCGTATTTTTCAGCATCTGATGAAGATTTTAAAGGTAATAGACATGAGAATAATACATTAGGAACCTCAAAAAAGTTTTTGGTGTTTAAGTTAAAACAGCATTCTATTTAATTTTACAGGGGCTAACTCTCCTACAGTGACAATGCTATAAATCTCCAGGTAGGCCCAGTTTTACTATAAAAGAAGTTGGCCCAAAAGAGAAAATCTGGAATAAATTGCCCTGAAAGTGGATTGGCCTGTTTAGTCTGGTGACCTAGTGAAACAGTGCAGGACTTTATAATCTTCAGTGCAGACAGGTCTTCATTGTTGAAGGAAGCAGGAAGTGTAAAGAGGGCTGTAATTGCATATTCTTTAATAAGAAATATAATTGTTGCTTTCTCCAAACAGATCTCAGACAGATTTTAATAGTGTGCACGCATTGAAAAGCATCTGAAACACACCCTTCTACCCTAATTTGTTCATATACATTGATATATTCTAATGTGTTTACACCCTCTAAAAAATGTAGTCCACGTAGAGCATTTCTGATGGGCAGGATTCCTTATTCTTTTTCTCCTTTTAGATTGATGTACAGGAATATAATGGAGCAAGATTCAGTAGGAGAAAAAAAAGGTCCATTAGGTGTGTTTCTTTTGAAACTTTGAAGTTTCTGTCTTAAAATTAGGGCTTATTGTTGCCATGATTATAGTGGTCAGTCTTTACTGAAATGTCAGGGCCATGCAGTCTTTTGTATTCATTGAAATAGTTTCAGTTGTGCAGCATGTTTTAAAAAAATCCAAAAAAACCCAGTATTGTATTTTGTTTCAGGAAACTTCGAATTAGGGATGTACATTTGTGAAGTAGTATGATTTTCTTTGCTGAATTTGAAGGGATGACATCTTGTTTTAAACTAATATCAATATATATCTTGGTCAATACGAGGAAAAGTGGTGTTGTGCAAAGCCTATCGTGACTTCTGGATACGAAGTTCAGCAAAAGCAGACATGAGCTTCTCCTAACACAGCTTTATCTTTGGTGGCTGAAATTCAGTTTGTCTTTTTTCTTCATGTTCTATACTCTTGTTCTAGTCATTACAAAACAAGTAGTCATCTTAACTGGCATTAGGTGTATGGCTTCCCATGAACCATGGCAACTGAGGCTTGAGAACTATTAACAATTGTTTAGTTTTCATCAAAATTCCCCAATCTGTAGATCTAAGAAAAATCATGCCCTATGTTGGAAATGAGTTCACTAGTGACTGTCCTTCAGCAGTGGTGCTAAATTTGTATTGTTCTGCAGGTCAACTTTTTTTCAGGACTACTGAGATCACAGTTATATATTAAATTATTTTTATGTCCATTGAGTATTATATTTTAAAAGCCATGAATTCTTCTTTCTGTGAAATGCAAAGTTAGGAAAACATTAGCTTTTCATCCCAGGAGACTCATGCCTTCAGTTTATTTGTAAAAAATATACACCATGAATAGTGGACTTGTAAGATTCTCCATGATGACCCAACTCTATAATTATCAGCTCAAAAATGTTAAAGATTTCAGGCTTTGCACCCATAAAGTTCATGTGGTTTTTTTGTTTTCTTACACACACAGATAAAAAAAAAAAAGTGCTACATTCTCTTGTAAATTTGACATTGGCTTTAGAATAGAAATACTCATCTTGATAGTAACTGGTGTGAGTTCATCAACTCCTTTTATATCTTCCACTAATCGGTCACCCGATTAGTGGACAAAGGCTTCACCTGCTCAGGTGACCTACGTGTGAAGTATCCCACTTCTACTCCCTGAGGGATATTCAATATGGTCTATCTGATCAAGGAAGAGTAGGACAGTCTGCAATATCTACTGATATTTATATAACTGGGGTTTAAAAAGAGATTTTATAAAAAAAGGATATCTGCAGAAAGAAGAAAAGGACTATTACTGTTTGTCATAGTTCATACGATTTTTCTTTTTTGAAACCGCATGTTGAGGTAAGTTGTATCTGTGCAAGCAGGAAAATGAAATCGTGGTTTGCTACTGCTTAGCAATATTCATGCAGTGACTCAAGTCAACAATACTGAGGTCGAGAAGAACACAAACCAAGGAGGTTGCCCATGCAAATGATACATCCTCGTTGCTTCCTCATGAACTCTTCCATGAAATCTTGCTGCACCCATCTTGATTGCATATGCTAATCCTGGCTTCTTAATTGACTCATAACAGATTTATCTGGATTTCCAACTTCCTCTTCTCTTTAGAATGTTAATTAAAAGAAAAACGATTACACTTAAGATATTCATGACAATAACAGAGTTTTCTGCTAGAGGTGTTCAGAGCCAAATTTTGCTTTTATTTATATGGGACTATTTAAAATCAATGAGCTTGAGTTGATATGGTGCTAGGGACCTTTTGATACCTACATAGTAAAAAATGGCCTTAGCAGGAATGGAAGACAGTTCATATAGTATATTTTCCAAATTTTACCTCATACAGTAAAATCGAGAAAAGGCTCCCAGCTCTTAGAATAAAATATATACAAGTCGTCAAAACCCAGTTTGTTTGGATGAAAATGAGCCCAGAAGTGCTCATGCAGACTTGTATATTCTCCCTTTCTTCCCCTAAATCAGTCACTGTAACTATTAGGCCTGCAGAAGGCAGGAAAAGGGGGGCTTCGATATTCTCCATGTGGAATATGGAGATTTTGAGGCATGTCCCTAGCTTAAACAGGTAATTGTCCTTTGTCATTTCTTATGCTAGATGCGGAACTTGTTTATTTTTACTCAGAATTTAGGAACTCTTTAAATAATAGTTGTTATGTTTTTTGTCATATGAACAAAATGAGATTTAATTAAAGAAGAAGTAGAATGAAAATAGTCTTTCTTGTTCTTTTTTTTTTTTTTTTTTTTTTTTAATAAATTAATTCCTCTTGTGGACTTGCACAGGGCTTTTTTTGTGTGTTTTTTTGGTTTTGGTTTTGTTTCTCCTTAGCAAGGCACTTTGTAGTCATAGTCTTGCTTGGTAACCCACCATATTGTTGGTGGTGGTTTGGGTTTTTTTATATTCAGTAGATTAAATCATACTATCCTATTTGGGATCTTCCCACCATTACAGCTTTTGCCACCCATAACCTTATTTTATGATCAAAGGGGAAATAAAGGGAAAGCAGTAATGTTAATAGGCTTTCCCATGCAGTCTCCCTGGGAATGGTCTTTTTATAAGTGTCTTGAACTTGACCTCTTCAGGAGGCCCAAAGGTCCAACACACATTTTTAAAGTTGCATTTAAATTTTAATATTTTTATTCTGTGAAGCCATTTAAAACCTGGCCCTCAAAACACAAAGCATAAATCTTTCAGGACAGCCATACAGTAAAATTGATGTGTGCGGAAGAGAAGTTCCGGAAAACCCCTAAAGCTCTGTTGCTTTGCTTTTTATGTTGTTTTATAGATACGTTCCCTACACCACCACCAAATAATCAAACAAAATCCAATGAATAATATTGTGATTTCATCACTCTGGCATTTGAACTTGCAAATACAATTTAGCAATGAATTAGGAGAGGAAAAGTTTTGCATTGCCCCACCCTCATTATAAAAATGTTCTTCAGAGCCAAACATTTGAGGCATTAGAAAGATTTACAGTAATAATATAAGTAGCTATAATGAACTTGGGAACAAGGGAGTCTTGTAAAAGATTCTCAGAATGAGAGAGAGGTTTTGTAAGCAATTCTATCAACACTAAATAAATATTTAGGAAGATTGTCTTCTCTTAGTGAGTCTGTATAATAATTGTAGTGCTAATAGGAAGTATATGATTTGGATATGAGAAGATATGTATCTCTGAGTCCATACAACTTGTTTGTGTGGGTGAATCTCGTTCTCATTAAAGGTACTACTGGTTTGACTGTCCTGATTGCTGCAGTCTTCTTTCCATGAAAATAAGTCAGCTTTGTCACCAGCCATCCCTTAGTTCATCTGAGGGCAATCTTTTATGTCTGCAATGTGTTTTTTTGGGATGGTCAGCAAGGCAGCCAAATGTGACAGGTCAATTTGATAATATACTTAGAAAGGAAAAGAGCACTTCTTAAATGATTCAACATGACCTGTATGTGGGTGTCACACCGTTGCCCATCACTGTAATGTCAGTGTGCACTCCCCAAGCTTGGTAACACACACAATTCCTGTTTAATTTTCCTTTCTTTACTCGTGCAGCTTTTGTAGTTCCGATTCCTGAAGCCAAATCTCTGACCACACCAGAACACAGAGAAAACTGTGGAACAGAGAAAGGCAAGGCATGAGGGAGGCGGGTGAGAGTGGCTACCGGTCACCTCTGTCACGTCAGCCCTGACAGCCCCCTTCAGTGTCCCACTGCAAAGGGAGTGGCAGGGATGGAGCATGACCTCTTGTTCCCGACGCTTGCCCTGGCTTCCTGTGTGCAAGGCTGAGCTGAGGATGTGGGCACAGAAACAGGGAATCCCGTTGAAATTGCTGGAAAAAAACTCTCATTAACTTAATGAGATTTGGAACATTACAAGGGAACTCCAGCTGGAACCAGATCTGAACCCGAGTGCGAAACATTCCTGAATATACTACCACAAACTTGTTTCAAGGAGAATATGTGCTCAGACATACAAATGGCTAGATTCTGATCTCGGTAACGCCAGCGTGAGTCTCTTGACTCATATAAACTGCGCTCAGAGGACTAGCCCTGAAGACTATAAAATGAAGATGCACACATGCCACAGGAGACTGCGAAAGGAGGGTGGAGCTATGAAGCTTTAGCCACACACCTTGCTGGAACACCTTAAGACAGGTAGACCTGGCAGCAGCTGGCTGAGACGGGACTTTCATCCTGCATAATCACTACTTTCCATAATTAAGTGCAGAGTCTGACTGGGTTCACACTTCATTGTGCTATAGTCTAGCTACGCTCGGATCCTCAATACCAGACTTCTTGCCCGGCTCTCTAACAAACACTTTTCCCTTTCATTTCTTTAAGTAGCTGAGCTGCCATGACTGTTGGGCTTCTTGGGGGGAAGAGCACTGCCTTCAGTGAATATCAAAAAGATAGATGGAGGAGAGAAGAAACAGATTCTCCCTCCAGCATAATGCAATAAGGCAGCAGGCTGGGCTCAAAATAGGCAGAGGAAGTGCTGAATGACCCAAGTGATGACAGGCTTGGTGGCATTCTCCTGCATGTATAGAAGACACTTGTTTTGTCCATATGTCTCCATACTGTAGCTGAGAAACTACTGTAGTGTTCTCCTGGAGTGATATTCAGACTGCAAGTTTAGTCTGAAGGGGAAAGCCAGTCTGTTTCCATCTAGTTTATAAACTTTTGAAAAATGTCAGTAGAATAAAGATCTCTACATTAACTAATCTGTATTCTTTTCCATCTGTAGAAGTACCAAAAGCTCTCACTTCCATCAAAGTTAACGTGTGTTTTCCTGGAATAAGAATGGGGCCCTGATAGAGCTTTGACTTGTCACCTATTTAAGAGTGTTTTCATTATTTTCTGATTACTTACCTAGCGTTGCCAAATTTAACTTTTCTTTATTAAGTAATTTAATACTCAGGGCTCACAGAAAACTTAACATGTCATCCATCTCCTTCATTTTAACTGATTCAAAGCAAACTCTTCTTAAAGTAGATCCCTTTTTTTTTTTTTGCATTGCACATCTGAACTTGCAGTGAGAGACTAATACAAAACAAATAAAAACTTTTTTTTTTAAACTTTTGAACAAGTTAAAACACATCCAAAACTCTATTCACAGTAATTGATACTAATTAAAATGCTGAAGCTGCATTAACAAGAAATGAAAAGGAGTATTTTGGTTCTTATCTTTTGCAACGTGAATGTTTTTCATGCTCAGCTTTTCATAAATGCGGAAATATTATACCTTGTATTATTTCCGTGGAAAATGCTGTTGCTGTTTGGCATTTTATGGGGTGTGGTTTATAATTTTATTAACACCATCTGTTGTTTAAAAGATAATATAGAATGTTTAAAAATTACCAAAAATGCTGCTGTACACAGAATCAGGAGCAACATTTGCAGTTTGCTCTTTGCCTGGCAATTTATCTGCACATAAAGCTGATTCATATTGAAGCCAGTTGAATTTAACTCCTTATGGTTCATGTGATGCTTTAAATATCTCCACTGGACTATGCATTAAACACTAGTAGTATCATGAACCCATTCTGTATCTGAAACAGTCTTTACTGCCAGATCACCTTAAAACTGCTAAAGGCTAAGGAGGGAAATGAAAGGCCATATTATGAAAGGACTAAGGACCCTGAAGATCACCTTCAAACAGAATTACATGTCTTTAAAAGGGAAAGGCGGGCCAGCAAGATGAATGAGGAATGGATTTGTTTGCGTGACTTATGTTTCTGCTAGAAACCCTTAGACACATCTAAAGGCAAAAAAGAGTTTTTAATTACTGAATAAACCTTTTTTCCTGAAGCTGAATGGAAACACAGCATCATGGGCAGGTGGTTTTACACATTTCACTCCACCCACAGCCTGAAAGCAGAGCCAGTTAAAATACAAAGGCAGGAGAGGTCATAAATACAGGAGGTAAGGGATGCTTGAGTGAACTTGGAGAAAGATCAGTGATAAAAGAACCAGGAGAGATGCCTGTGGTTGGATTGTGTCTTGGCCAGGTGGACAGCTATTTCAGCTTTGCTTAACAGGCAAACCATCATGGCCTTCTCTGATCTTTGTCTATTACTTAATTGCTTAAAATAAATAGCCAGCTGCATTTAGGGAGAAAGGGGAGACAAAACACCATTAGATAAGAGTTTGCCAGTCACAATTTGACTCTTCTGGATTTATGGGGCAGAGACAATTGCTCTCGTTTGCTAGAGATATACAAAAAAAAGAATATACTTTCCAGCATGATCCCACAAAATAATATCCATTACACTTTGGCTTCCAGCTACAGATTTCCTATCTGAAGAATACGCTGAGGAGGACAAGTCCTCTGTTACCAAGGAACAGAAAAATCATGTCAAGGAAAGACCCATCAGCCTGTTACTGGCTGTCAACACAAATATTTTGGACTGAGAAAAACTGCACTTCAAACTAACAAGAATCCAGGTGACAGACATTTTCTTTCATAACTTTATGTTTAGAGAAAACTGGTCTAACATAGCTATTTCCGGGAAAAAAAAGTTCCAGCTATTCTTGTACAGTATTCGTATTCTGAGGTAAAAATCCCAAATCTCAAACAAAGAGACAAAAACTCCTGCATGGGTGTACACACTTTATCTTGGAATTAGGCTGATTTTTATTCTAGAATAATTATTCCACTCACAATGCAGAGTAATTATTCCTGAATAAAGTCTTTTTTTTATTGCAATGAAGTGTCCACAGGGAGCTATCACAGAGTAGTTATCCCAGAATTGCTATGCTGCTTAACTTCCCCCGTGTAGACAATCCTTAAGAAATCATATCCAAAAGAAGATCGAGAAGAAAAAAAAAATGTGTCTGTGCATGTGTTACAGCATAAAGCGTGAGTGCTAAAAGTTATACATTGTAAAGTAGAAGCTGCAAACCACACATCTATCCCAGGAAGGTGCACCGTAATAGCAACAGAAAAGGCTTTTATGGAAACATGTAATAAGAATTCACGCCTTTTCTTTTCATTTAAAAGTCACTTTCAAATATTTCAAATTGAGCTTTTGTCTTTTTTCAATGCAGATGAGCTGTTTACTAAACAATTTTATGGTATTCCCTCTCTGGATCTGGCGGGAAGCTGTGATTAACAGCAATGTTCAGTCTTTTGGAATATGGTAGCCCCGGTACAGTGCTTGATGATAACTTCTTAAATGAGCTGAAATGTTCAGCCTTTGGTGTGTGCCTCAACAACAAACTAAACTCAAGGGTGAGAATGAGGAGTGCTTTATTATCTGAGCTGTACACCTCCTATTATATTAATACTTTACTGAGATGCATGTAAACTTTAATACTTTAAAAACATTAATTTAAAACATTAAGTATTAAAACATTAATACTTTACTGAGATGCATGAGAGAGTCCACTCTCTCTCTTGCTTCAGGCTGAGTGATGTATAGTTGTAACTGTATTCATTATATTTAGGTCATGTTTTCATGCTCTTGGAACTTGTAAAAAAGCCCCACAAAAACTATGTGTAAGTCACAAGACTCCTGGAGTTAGTGGTCCTGGGTAGGAGTTTGACTATCCTGCCACTTTTTGTCACTCTCGAGGCTTCCTTAATGATGGGTGACCCAGACAGGATCACCTCCTCTGACTCCTATCATATCCTTGTGACAGAGGCACCCTTACGGTATCCCCGGAGTGTCTCAATCTCATTCCTGGGGCATACTGTGTGACGTGCCGTTGGACTTGTCCCCACTCCCACAGTTGCTGTGGTATCTCTGGCAAAGCCCTTCTAGCTCTTGGTCCCACGCATGGCCCAGCACCAGAGGGCCCTGCCCACCAATATGATCTAAGGCACACGTGTTACAGGCACCACACGGCTGGGGAAGGCAGGGAGGAGGAACACAATGTTCAAGCACCAGGCAGAAAGAACTACTTCTGTCAGGAGCATCAAAACAGGCCAACCAGGCACCATATCTACCAGCCAAGGCCCCTTGACAAGCCCTGGTGTTAACTCGGTGCCTGGTGCGCCATGCCTGGCTGGTGAGAGCTGCCACCATGAGCCCAGGTCTGACATTTCTTGGCTGTTCTGGGTACATATCACAAACCAAATGATGCTTCAGTGGTCTCCCAGGCAAGGAATGACTGACCCTGCTCCTGTAGTTTTGGGATAGGTGGAGGGGCACCACTGTGCTTTGTTTTGCTTTTCCTTTTTTTGCCGGGAGCAGGCAGGTTGCCCATCCCAGGGCAAAGGCGGGTGGGCACTGTCTTCTGGAAGGTCACCAGGTAGTCCTCCCTGGATCAGGGGAGAGCAGCTTGTCATCTGCAAACCCACTAGCCTTCCAACTCCAAGTGACTGCGGGGGGGAGAGGGAGCTCTGTAAGGTCTCTGCCAAGCCTTGCCGTGACCTTAGGTGCTGCCTCAGTGGACACGGCTCCGGCAAGGGGAGAGCCATGTGCGGTGCCATCTGGGCCCACGCTGGCGAGGTGACCCTCCCTCCGGCGCTCCTTCTGCGGACACCTGTCTGCCTCCAGAGCCTCAGCCCCTGCTCCTCTCTCAGACCTCACCCTGGGAACTGCTCAGGCATCTCCCCCCCTCTCTCCTCTCTGCGGACAGCAGTGACAAGCCACTGCGTGGCCACCCTGGCTAGTCCAGGGATGTGGATCTCGGTGGCCCCTGTACCAGGGTGGCAGAGATGTCTGTGCAATCTCCTGGGACCCTTGCTTGTCCCCGCAGCCACGCAGCAGGCGTAGGCACCACCGGGGATTAACTGGTCTGCCACTACAAGTTCTTACAGCTCTCCACAGCTGCCCTAAAAATGTGAGGTGAAGTTTGACTTCATGTGCCTTTGATTTCAGTCAGTTTAAAAGGACCATTCCTCAGCAAGTAGGAATAAATAATATTTTTACAATCAGCATTGAGAAGAATCTCTCAAATCCTGTAGGGATAATTTCCTCAGTATATGAACACTCTTCCTAATTTCTTGTTTGGGGAAACGCGGAAGAAAAACACCCACCAAAAAAACAGGGTTGGGAGGGGTTGTTTGTTTTCATGAGTCTTCCAGCTCTTGTTGTGTTTTCATCTTGCTCAGCAGGACTGCCAGACCTTTCCCTTCGCGTTCTGATACTTCTTCTTTGTGATCTGGATGCAAACAGTAATTGCAGAAGCATTTGAATTTTTTAAAAACATGTTACTGAACTTTTTTTTTAAAGAATTGTCAGTAATGTTTGGGCGCAAATTTGAGAGCTGGCTGATGAATCCCATGCTGGAATGATATTATTCCTATTTTTTGGCACCAGATACTTGTTCCTATTGCTTTCAACTATTTTCAGTCAGGAACATAAAATATTTGTGCTGATAATCAGCTTGTTCTTGCATACTTCTTAACTCTGATACTGCTAAGGGTAATCTTGTTACCCTTTCAAACACCATGAGAGGATGTCAGAGTTAATGCCTTTGCAATAAATGGGGCAGTCTGTCCACAGACCGTGGAGGTATTCCCATATTGGCTTGCACTTAGTTTATGTTTTTCATAGTTTTTCCTCCTGCAATCCCGATTGTTAACACTAGGAAAATGAGCTATACTACAACCCAGGCTAATTACCGTGTTTCAACACTCATTTTAAGTAAGAGTAGTGTTGTTTAAAACCATGTCAGCAGGTCGCACACTGATGGGAATATAACACCTTTTTACTCTGTAACACTTGTATTACTGTCCACTCAAACCCTTCTGTGTCGTGTCCTGTGTATCCCACCTTATGATGAAGAGCCTGCCCATAATCCATCAACCTTTGTGACTGTAATAGTAAGAATGTTAGTCATGTAGCCCCGATTTCCCTTGTCTTGTTTTCCCTTAACTTTAGGGTTTCTCTGCAACATCTTTCCAAATCTAAAACCTGGGGGAAAAAATGGAATAAACACTTTTCTTTGTTTTAAAGATTGTTGCTTTTTGTTCTGCTATAAGTAAGGGAAGTATATCATTCTGACAGCTGAAAAGTCTGGGTAACGCACAGACCTGCAAGATAATACCTGCAGTGGTTTTACCTTGCATGACTGAGGGAAAACTCTTTTCCTTCCAGCATATTCCCTGTATTTCTGCAAGGGGCTTATTTTCTGAATGCAGCTTCTGTTGGGATTCATGTCGCCAACATTCCCTTGCAGAGGTGTGCCTGACTTCTCTGGCTCTCCAATTGAATTGAGGGGATTGAGGTTGGTATATATGGAATAATCTTGGCCTCCTGAAGAGCAATATGAGGATTGCAAGTGAGACTTTATTATGTTTTTTTTGTTCTTTCAGAGAACCTTATTGGTCCAAATCCTGTTTTGATCCTGAGATGAAACAGGCTAAGCAGACTCAGCCTACATTTTCAGAGCAGGGAGTGAAGTGGGTGGGCAAGAATCACGTGGTGGTGGCCCTCACACTATTCATGTCAGTCCTTAATTTCTTGTCACTTCATTTTAAAAAAAAAAAAAACCACCAACCAACCTGAATTAAACTCCAACGTTTTCCAAACCACTATGTTGCCATGTAAATCTACTGGAGAGTTACACAGGGAGTCTATGTAACATAGCTGTGTGGAGACAACACAGTCCCTATGGACTGCCAGCCATGGAGCTGAAAATGGGATTAACCCTGGCATGGCGTCTCATCTACAATGAAGTACACGTGTTTTGGTAGAATGTCCATGACTCCCTTTATTCCTCATTACTCTTGATGTTTCACCTCCTGATATTGAGGTGTATCAGAGTATAAAAATAAGTCTCCTTTGTGCACTGGATATAAACAGAATCAATTTAAGTGTGCCATTTCGCTCTCACAGACCCAACAAAAAGTCCCTTAAGGTTTAGGTTTATCAAGTGTGTGAACTTTACCCAAGACCCATGGTGCTGACATCTCTGTATGATTCATAAAGAAACGTTGTGTTTACACATCAGGATGAACCTCAAGAAGCAGAGTTTAGACGTGGCTTGAAATATAGGACAGAAATTGAATGTAATAATGAAAAGCATTTGATTTTCCCATAAAAGTAGCAGATGCAAGGTCAGCAAGTGAAACATGAATATGCGTATTACTGTCAGTACTTCAGTCAGGCTCCCAGTCCAAAGCTTTTGTTCAGAGGCTTGTGACTCATCTACAAATATTTACCAAGGTGGCAAAATTGGCACCAGTGAGCTTGTACTAAAAGAGGAGGTTTTTCTAAACAAACACTTTACCAGAAGAATAGGTGTTCCATCTTGAAGTTTTGTGAATTATGTAGGAAATTTCTGCTCTAAGGTTGAGTATCCTAATGCAGAACATCCATAGAACTGCAAACAACAAATGCAGAAATGGACAGTTTTGTATTTAATTTTTAATTTTTTTAAACCAAGCTGGGGTCAAAACAGATGTCAAAGAAGAAAATAACCAGCTTTCAAATACTTAAGAATAATTAAAGCATAATTCTACTGTATTTTCAGGGAAAAAAAAGTTATAATAAATCTCAGAAGTGTTATTTCACTTGGAAGCACATTTGAAAGAACTGCATGTTCTCAGAAGTGTAGTCACATTAGAAGTAGTTCATTAAAATGGTTCTAACTTTTTGAAGCGTGTTAAGCTTGCAGTATCTATTCATGTGAGGTAAAATTGCAGACTGAAAAACTTGTAGATGTCTGATAGTACAGAAGTTACTGTTGTTATAAATCAGTCTTTTCTGTGGTTAAATGATAGGGTGGAGAAGGGTGAGGGTGAAGCCAGTAACTATCTTTCCTCTCCATCTCATTTGAGGGAACATTAAAAGATGAATGAGAAAAAGATTTTCTTAATTTTACAGCAGCTCCACAGCTCTCTGAGTTTAGCTCCTTTTTTTTTTGTTTAACTTTCTGGTAAAATGGACCTCCATTGATATACAGCAATGTGTAAGATACTGCCTCTTCAGAGGCAGTGTGCTCTTAAACTGAAGAAGCAGGATTTCCAAGCCCTGTCAGGTGCTGTTTGGGAACAGAATCCTACCTCTCTCTGCACTGCCTCCCATATGTCGGCTGCTCATGTTGTAGGACACTAATGAACACTAATGGACCTTAATGATAAGGAAGTTCCGCTCAAACCAAAGGTGTACACAGGGCAGCATCGCTTCTCTCCACAGCAGGACAACAATCAGAATTGATGTGCAAATGGCCACTGGCAGATGCTTGTTAAAGATCGATGACTTTTCCTTTATTTTTTTTTACCTTTGCTGATAGTTTTTATTCTTTTGATTTTTTTTATTTTTTTATTTTTTTGGTCAGTCTTTGGTGGCTTTCTAATTTAGAACACAAAATGTAAATAGGAAATGACTTTTAATTTTCAGGCTGCATGTCCACGATCCTCACTTTTAAAGAACAGCACATGGTCAACGTCTCTGAATATCAAAACAATTTTATTTAGGTATCTCTTTTAGAGAAGCTGTAAGAGCGTTAGCTGATTTACCATGATCTGTGAAACAGCATCCAGGAACTGGCTAAACGTTTAAATTATTATTTTATTTTTTTTTCCTCCAGCACTATATATTTGTTATTTAACTGCTGTGGAGCATTTGGTCAAACAGTAAGATTACATTTGCATTCCAGTAGTGATACGTGGCCTTAGTCAAGGATCAGGGCTGGATGATGGTTTTTTTGCAAGCTGTTTTGGTTTTGTTGAATTAATATGAAAGAGATTATTCTGACCCAGCAAGTTTATAATCAAAGTCTACAACAGGATATAACAAGGGGCTGAGACAAATGAATAGGTAGTAAACATGTCTAGAGAAAGAGGAGGAGGAGCAAAGCATATTTTTTCCATAAGAAATAGCAATTTCCACTCTTTACCTGTTTGGTCACAGTTTCTTCTGGGATATAGATTCCAGGAAAGATTATTTGCAAGCAAATGAGTCCTCCATTCTGCAAACACCTGTACAGGTGACTAAATCCACCCATTTGCTTTAGAGAATTGAGGCTCCAGGGTTTTACACTTTTGTAACTTCAGCCTCATGTTTGATTCTGTTTTTTGATTACCTTCTTGTCTAGTGTCGCAGTGACAAAATGGCAATCAGGCACTTCTGCTTTTATATTTACAGTAACTTTGAGTGATCATATGGGGACTCACACAGGAAAGCATAACTTACTTTGAACCTCCTACCCTTTCCTCATGTATGGCTTAAAATAAGTAGGCACAGTTATCAAACTCTTGTCAGGACTTGTAACTTGTCTGCAATAACAAGGTTAACCAGCAATAGCAGTCTATGCTCTGTGGTTGCATGCCAGTAAAACACTGACAAATTGAAAACTGTAATGAGAATAAACACGTTATGAATATACCAAGCACATTGACACTTTTACATTAGGAACTGTGGTCATGGTAAGTTGCCTTGTCTTAACCAACCCCCGCCTTTTGAAATAGAGCCCCATTTTAAACTTATCATGTGCTCTAAAACACTGGTAATAAATGTGTCCCATGTGCCATAACCCTAGGTTTTCAAGACATGGTTTAAAATGATTTGCCTGCTTGGTGTATTCCTACTTTCCCCAGTAAACAAGATTGAAAGTTAATAACAAGAATGGTTTCATAAACGAAAACATAAATTGTCATGGAGCTGAATAGAGTTATAATTTATAGGCAATCAGAATCTTCAAGCAATAATTGTTCTATTATTTTTGTTTGGGTTTCTTTTAGTATTTTTATTTTTTTTTCCCTGCAGATATGATTTGGCATGTGTTGATTAATAAAACACTCACTGAAAAGCATTTTCCAGCAATGAATTCTCCTAAAATGAGCTCAGTGATGTTCTGCAAAACACGTAGAGGATTCTATGGACAGAAAAATGTGACTTCCTGGTTTGGTGTACAGCACGTATACACACAGTGAGGATGTGAAGGGTGAGTTACCACAGCAGGACTGAGAGCTATAGGTCTAAATTTGACACTTTGCATGTAAAAGTGGAATGAATGGGGTGGTTTGATTGCCCTCAGCCGCATGCATTGTTTGGGAGCATGGAGCAGCGCGGTGGCAGGCAGTCGGTGGGGTGGGCAGCCCTGGCAGGGAGAAGCACAGCTCTCAGCAAGCAGGTGTGTCGCAGTCAGGAGCGAGCTACATTGGCAGAGCTGCGCGGGGAAGTTTGCGCAGTGATTGCCAGCACTGGCTGGAGCAGTCATTATCTTTCCGCTTTGCGTGAGCCTTCTCAGCGTCTGTTTAATTTCCCCCTCCTTCCTACCCTTCCAACAGGTGAGGTTTGGCCGGTACCCGTAGGGGAAATGTCATGCAGGAGAGGGATGGCAGGGGAGGAAGGAAACTTTGGACCCCGGAGTAATTCAGATAACCCAGGGTGATGCTGCCAGTGGCTGGAAACAAAAGCGAGTGCTTTTGAGTCTCCAAAGCTGTTTGTGTTGTGGAGGATCTGCTCCCAGCCGAGCCCTGGCATCCGTGCAGGACCTGACAGGCTGCCTTGTGGGTGTCCTAGGCAGCCCAAGAACTACAGCACTAGCCTTTGTTGTCACTCAGATTTGGGGAGCAGGATGTCAAAAAGGCAAAGGAAAGAGGTGGGGCCATAGACCTATTATCCCTCCTTATCAGCCTGTGGAACAGGGCCAGTACCTGAGGGAACAGCGTGGAGTGTGATTGCTCACCTCCCATGGAGAGAAGGTGCATGCCTTGAGACTGTAACTGGGTGGTTTTACTATCCTGCCAAAAATTCAGAAATTTCCCTCTTTGTATCAGCATGAAACAAGTGTTCTAAGGTGACTCTGGAGAAGCCAGTGACCTAGAGGTTATTAGGGCAATCACATGGAAGATAGAGACCCATGCTGCAAGTCCTGATGTTGCTTCATTCAGATTGGAGATTTGAACCTGCCAGAGGCCGTGTACAACAGATGTCCCCTTTTCATCATCCTAGCATTTTTTCAAGGGTGGGATTTTCCTGACCTTTCTGCACAAGTCTCTTGTCCACCTTGTGTGAATTGTTTAGGCAGTCAGAGAGAGGCCAAGAAAAGGTGAGAGATACCAGCCTGGATTAAGACATCCTGAAGCTGCAGGCTTCAGCTTTAGGCAAAGCTTTGTCATTGCCTCACTTCAGTGAAGTTCCCTCCTGGGGAAGGACAAGTGATAGCAGAGTGAAAAGGACCGTACCATTCCCCAAGAGTAGACTCAGTCCCATCTTAGTTTTGATGGCAGGGGTGACAGGTCACTAATGCTGAGGTGAGGACGTCTATTTGCAAGGGTGAATGGGCAAGGCCACCTGCCTCTGTAAATGCTTTCGGAGGGCTGTAATCATGTTGTTTAACTTCAGTGCCCTGAACTAACCGATGCAGGTGCCTACATCTTCCTGTGGGCTATACGGAGAAATTAGGCTCTCAGATCAGCTGCCTGAATGTAGGAGTCTAATGCCATTTGAGATACCCTTGTGTCACCTGCCTGGCCTGCAGCTGCTGCAGCAGAAAGGCACATCTCTCCTGTGTTATACCTGTCAGCCTTGGGCTAGTATCTTGGCTACCTTAAATTATACCAAGCACTTGATGCTTAATTCTGAACAAAGTAATTGAATCCTGGGCTCCTACTTTTAATTACCTTGAATTGCAACTGGTCTAGATGCCTGGAGTAAAGCATGCCTATATAGAATAGAATCATAGAACCATAAAATGGTTTGAGTTGGAAGGGACCTCTAAAGGTCATCTAGTCCAACTCCCCTGCAATGAGCTGGGACACCTTCAACTAGATCAGGTTGCTCAGGGCACCGTCCAACCTGACTTTGAATGTTTCCAGGGATGGGGCATCTCCCACCTCTCTGGGCAACCTGTGCCAGTGTTTCACCACCTTTATTGTAAAAAATTTCTTCCTTACACCTAGTTTAAATCTACCCTCTTTTAGTTTAAAGCCATTACCCCTTGTCCTATTGCAACAGGACAAGGGGTGGTATCACAATATAGGTGGCATGACAATCTCCTCGCTCCCCAGGGTCTAAGCAGATCAGCCAGGAGCCCAAATCTTGCAGTCCTGGCACCCTTGGGAAGAGCATAAACTTGGTTTGGAAAGCTCATGCAGGGGCTCCCATCAACACTGGGTTCTGCTGACAGAGGTCAGATGGCAGGACTTATACCATGTTTCCATCCAAACTCTTTTCAGTCTCCTGTTTTATTTTCTCATCTCTCCCTGGTGACTGATGACTAGACTCATCTGTGATTCTGGGCTGAGGCTTACATTAATGCAATTTCTTGGATCACCTTCAGATTTGGCTTCTTCAATAGAAATATGGTATTCGCTTCTTTTCCAATCAACAGATTTAAATGCTTTCCATTTCAGTACTTTACAGATTCGGATGACGTTGAACTAGCTCTTGGAAAATACTAAAAAAAAACAGATAAAAGTGTTGAAGTAACAGTCTAAATTTACTCATTTTTCCTTCCCAAGGTGCTAACTATAGAAACAATCCTCAATTATTCTCCAGAATAATTTTCTTTTGAGTGATCTGAGGTTTGAGCTTTTACCCCAGGAACAACTTTCGTAAGAAGACCGAATTGTTTCAACTACCGGCTCTGTCAGGTCATCTGCCATATTGATGCGTTTGGCACACATGTAACCTTCATTGCAGCTAAAGAAAACTTTTTCAGCAATTCTCTGGCTTTTATACAGCACTGCCTTTGGCTACTCTTAGTAGCCAAGCTAAGGGTAAACCTGTGCTGCAGACAGCAGCATCGCATGGAGCTGCGCAATAATGCAGAGCTTCGTGGAGGTTAATACACTCTGCCAAATAGACTTTGGCTGAACTAACCAATAGCCACCATCTCCTATTCCATTTTATGTGATGTAGTCCAAAACCAACTGTCAGTCACAGTAGGGACTGTGTTACTAAACTATCGGTGCACTGTCAAGCAAAAAATGCTTCAGGTGTATGGCAAAGTGGTACCCACTTGGCGCTTTGCTATAATTACATGGATGTAACTAACGAGGGAAAAGGTGTTGTAAGTCTTCTTTTTCATCCAGTATTTCACTGTCCCCTTGTCTTTCTCCAAACTGTAACAATGGCCACAAAAGGCCTGACACCCAGATTAAAATAACAGGTGTTAAAATTCAACATTTAAAAAAAATAAAGTCTACCAGTAAACTGAAATAAAAATTGACCCTTTGTAAATTGCCCCTTTATTCAATGTTTCCTTCCTGGCATTTCACATTATATTAGCATTTTGTAAAGATTTTTGATAAGTATGGATGTGGGAAAGAAATACTGCTAAGGTATCTGCCACATAGAGTTAAGTAAAACCATGTGTGTATTCACGTCAGAAGGATAAATAGACTACCTGGCACTGAGGCAAAGAGTTCGCAGGAGATACAAGTGCTCTAATCTCAGTTCAAGAAATTTTTGATTTAAATATTATTTTGTTCACGTTAGATTAGGTCTTAGAAGTTATGGCTGAGAACAAGACCCTAATGAATATGCAAATAGTAAAATGACATTCTAAAGAAAAAGTTATTATTAAAGCTCAGCAATAAATTATTTTCAAATGGCAGTAACATTTTCAAAAGTTATATTTCTGTTCCAGAAAAGGATGAATTGTTATAAACAGTGAAGCATTTTAGTTACTATATTGCATGGCAGATAAGCTCATCTCTGCTCTTCTTTTACACTAAGCTCTGTTAGGCTTATAAAATTTCCTGCAATCTAGAAGGGTTCAGTAAATCTGGGCTTATTTTTTACCTTGAAAGATATAGACCATCTTTCCCTCTTCTTCTAAAATCTCTCTAGAAAGTGGTAGAGCTTCTCCCACTCCTAATTTTCTGTAGCCAAAGTCCCAGCTACCTACCGTGGGGGAGGAGAGGCTCTAACACATAAACAGGTTAATACTACACCACGCCATCGATAGCGATGAAGCCGAAAGAAAGAGATGGTTGGAACGGTGCTGGTGAAAGGTTGCTTCAACTCAAGGAGAGACAGTTGTCCAAGTAAGTAAGTGAAATGGAGAAGCAGATAGAAAATGATGGTGAAGCTTCTTCAGCTGCTGGAATCAAAATGAAATTTCCTTGAGTAAGTGTTTTGTAACTGTGCTCTCTAACCCAGGAAACGAGACTGAAAGCAGAAAGTTGCAATATTTAAGTTAAGGGTCAAAACTCCCTCTGAGACTACACTTTCTATCGGGGCACTGATAAGGGTGAACTTTTAATGATTTTTTCTGCTAACATATGATCGCCTTGTCTTTCACAGACAACTCTTTAAGAAAGTGTTTTAGCATAAATAGCATAATACACGTTTTGTGAAAGTAACAGAATTACAGTGCATGTTATACTAATAATTTAGCAACCAAAATGCCACTGCTGTTTTATTGAAGGACCTGTCCCATGACCTTCCATCTCTTCTCTTTCGCGTGACATTGAGCAGTGGTGTTTAAAGCTATCCCTGCCAAGCATTTAGACAGGCATTGATTATTAGGTAATCTGCTTATTCTCTTGTTCCTTGCTTCACTTGTATGAAATGCACACTTTTTCATTTCTATTATTTAGCAGGTTTTTTCAACAATCTATTTAAACTAAGTAGAGACAGCTTTAGAAAGCAGCAGTAATATGTTGTGGGATAAATTTATCTTTCAAAAACTTACACTTGGTCTTGCATGTTTTCTTCTTGTTAAGGGTAGCTCTCTCTCTTTCTGTTTTTAAAATAAGCAGTCTTGCGTTTTTAAGTATCCTGCCAATATAGTTGTAAGTTTAGAGTGTCAATTTTTACTTCTTACTCAAAATTCGATTAATTTATTCTCCATGAACTTGAAATCATCTTCATAATGTTTAGTCCCTTCTGGCCGTAAAAGAATCTATGAATTGAAAAAGGCATGATGCACCGCTTTATAATGCTTAACAGTAGTGTTTTTCTGATAAGACAATTAATCACTTTTGTCTTATTTATTTTAAATAAAATAAGCATTAAAATTGGTCTCCAAGAGCTCTGCAGAAGTACTACTTCAGTCATAAGACAGTCAGAAGGGTTATTTTTATTTGGATCATTTCAGGGATCTGGTTTATCTCACAGCCCAACATCTAGTTGTGTTGGCACGACCAGAGGGAGGCAAACTGTGAAGTGGGGAATGGGAAGGAGGAAATAGGAAGTTTCTTTGCCACCAACTCCTCTGTATCATTTAATGAGAACTTGCATCCCTCCCTAATATTTTCTGCACCAAAACCCTTCTAGTCCAAAACAAGTGTTCCTTTTCATAAAATGACAAGCTGGATTAACCAGGGAGCGCAAGTAAGAGCCTGGGCTCTACTTTCATTAACCTTTTCGCAGTCAGAATGCAGTCTCTACCACAAGCGATATGTGCTTTTTCACAGCTCTCCCCACACGTCCACAAGGTCAGATAAAGTTTTTCTCTGGTTACTGGGAGAGAATCACACAGTAGCCAGCTCATCACACTGTAACTCAATTTTTCTCTATAATTTTTAGCCATAAGAACAAGGAGGAAAAAAAAACCTTCGCTTTTCTGCTGCTTTGCAATGTCGTTCTCAGAAAAGCATAGTTTAATCCGAGTCATCAGGTACTGGTCACCAAGACTAATTTTGATGTGGCCTTTGTGAGGGTTCCTACCTCTCAAAGGTACTGATTTAATCACTATTTGCCCTTCACAGACATTTGGAGGAGAAATTTTACATTAAAAACTCATAAGAATGGCTTAACCAACATGTACAGCAACAGTGATGAGCATCACAGAACAAGCCACCTGTGAAACAGTGGAAAATATCTACTTAGGGATCCTGGTTTTTGCACATAGTGGGCAAAACCAGCTGGCTGCTACGCTGCCTTTTTTTCTTGGTAGGTTATTTCTTTGAAATTGCATACATGACTTTGGGTACCTAAAGTACTTTTACTACCACTGCTTTTTGGGAAGCACAGGAGAGAAAGAACTTTTCAGAAAGGACCAGCACAAAATTTATTCCTTGTAGAAGAAATAACAAACTTGTTGGCATTTAGAGATCCTGTAGGGTGGCTTTAAATGAAGCTGCAAAAGAGTGGAAAAACTTTAATTTTATCAGTTTCTGACGACATTCGAAACTTCTTGCAGCAAACAGGGATTCGCAGGAAGAAGACGCTTTCTGTGTTTCTCCATGAAAAGAACAAGCAAATATGCACATAGTTCATTACTTTTAAAAGTCAGACTATCAGCTAATTTTGACAACTAAGTAGCTCCTCTCAAGTATGCAAATATTCAGGCGTTTGCTTAACTTTCTGCAAGCATTTCTGAGCCTACAGTATTTCAGCTTCTTTAAATCAACAGAGCGCCTAGAAATATTTTTTGGAAGAACCAGCTTCTTTGTGTTGTAACACTACCACACTTTCCATTTAAAACCAAATAACAATTAGACTCAACTGTGAATGTTTCTTTACTATTTTTATTTTCCCCATTTTGTTTGATTCCTTCCTTGCCTAAGTGGAAATGAATGTTGGTAATTAAATGTTGCAATGGTATTACTGGTCACTGCGATGCTGAGAAATGCTGGTCTACATCACCTAATCATTTTCTAAACCTAGTCATTGTGATTCACCATGAAGATTATTCAAATAGAGTTTTCCCATGATGACTTTCACAAGCTAGCAACATTATCCCAATAGCAACAAAACCAGATAGAGTTGTTCTGGTTCCTATTCCTATAGTATACACATATCATGTATATAGATACACTGTCTGACATTTCCAGCATAGTGCAATATAAGTGGCTCAACCGGATTCATGTTCTCCTGTGGCAGGTGAAGTACAGTGAGCTAAAAGATCTATGAACTATGAACTGACAACACAGGGATGTGGGCATGGGGCATATCATGGAAAGAATATTATTCACTTCCTACATTCCCAAAGGACAGTGGAAGAGACATGTAAGGAACCTTAGTTCCACAATGCATAGAGCAGGCCTTTGGGAATGCGAGTTTAACACCAACAAAAACGTGTACAGCCCCAGTAATAGAGGAGGCAGGTAGAGATGAGCATATAGATGCAGTCTGGTCAAGGGAAAACCTGACTGTGACTGAGCTGTTATCGAGGGTGCATCACTTCTCTTCCTCATAAAACTAACAAGGTCTTCTCTGACACATGCTGTTGTAAGCAGCTTTTTGATTTCTTGCAGATAAGATTATGCCGTGTGTCTTTTCTAGTGGTTATAGTTCTTCAGTGACCATGACTGAAATTTTATCCTGAACACATACATGTAGCAGTGTGTTTTTAATTATTTTACACCATGCATCTAAAAAAGTTTAATATGCTATATTAAGGTTACAGTACTAATGACCATTCCTGTTTTTCATTGCCTTCTTTTATTCTGGCATATCTGAAACTACAGCTTCATCCACAGTCTACTGAGGTCAGTAAGGGTCTTTCCTTGGCATCAGAGGGCTTTGGATCAGTTGTGTCAGTTCCTCAAGACAAAGACCCTATCCTTTGAATTTATCAGTGTGTGGTTTAAATTGGTAGCGTTCAGCAAACTAGATGAATTTGCTGGGTCAGGGACAGCCTGTTGTGAGTTCATAACTGTTCTTAAATGCACAGTGGAGATCTTGCTCAGATCATGGTTCTACGAATACGACGAATAATAAGTGAAATTCAAACTCTGAAACTATGCAATTAATTTCCGTTCCAGAGAACTACGAGAATCCAGCAAGAATGGATTCTCAAGTACTGAGGTGACCAACATTTGTAAAATACACCAGCATGCAAGCTTTTGCTGAGTAAACTATGAACTTCCACACTATTGCAGAATGACTGTCAGTTCCTGCCTCATAAAATCTAAATGTAACTTTTTTCAAAGAGTTAATCAAAGTACACCACCAAGAATAAGTCATTTCAAGAATTACCACCAACGAACTCATTTGAACCCAGCCCAGCTGCTGCCTGCAACTTCAAACAGATGCACCACTTGTTCCAGGCAGTCTCCCATTCCTTGTTGTCCATCACACCTCTCTGGAAAATGGGGAAAGCAACAGTTACAGCTACAGAGAAGCCTGCAAAAAGGTTGACACCAAAGATGTGTTGTTTCTTTCTCAATGTGCTAATTTTCTTTTTACTTTTACAAACAGTGGCTGGTATACATTTTGGAAGGTTTGTGCTTCTGGCTTGATTTACGTTGTTCATGCCAGTTAAGGAAATTTTCCCCCAAATTTTGCATCATCTGTGGTCAAGGGCCATAGTTATTACAATGAAATAGTGGTTTGGTTTTGTTTATTTACCTCTTTGTTTATTTATCTCTCTTTTGGACTATTTTTACTAAATGAAAATCTCTCTCCCCACAGACAAACTGTAGTAATTTTCAATGGGAAAGTAATTTTCTGCCAGAGGTTTTTCGTATGTCTTCACTTTAAAACAAATGTGTTTTCTTGCAAACCCCACCCTTGCTTACAAAAAAAAAAAAAATTGTAATTGATTCCTACAACAGAGTAACAATTCTTTAATACTTGTATTATTCACTAGGTGCTCATTAGTGTAACAACAGCACATCCCGTGAATCACACCATAACTTTGTCAAAGTTTTTTATAGTAAAATAGAGTAAGGGCGGAGGATTCATGTGAAGGGACAAGACACACATTAGGCAATGATTGTGAAACAAAATGATTCTGGGTAATTAAGTAAGTCTGAAGGTGTTTTAAGTACACTAAAAGAGAGCCAAGACAGTGCAAAATACTTTTGGGCTAAAGAAAGCATAAATCCCAGCAACTTACCCCAAAATTCGACCCAACCATTGTTTAAAGTACAGCACTGTGTAAATCCATAAATCTGGCCCATTAGGTAGCTGTGTGTTTTTTCCTACCTGCTAAGTTACGGCAAGCTAGCTCTGCCAAACTTGTGGACCATAAGAATAATGTAAGATGTTCACAGACGTTGAGTTTGCTCAAGACTAATGATAATCCCTTGTAAAATGCAAACTGAAATTTGTTTGCGTACTAAAACAAGGCCTTTTTCTTATCCCCCTTCCCATTCACAGACGCAGGCATGTGTTGGCTTGTTATTGTAGTTTATGAATGTTGGCCTTTATTTCTGTGAAATTAGCGTTATCAACTTCATTTGACAAAATGTAAAATTATATGTAAAGCTGACAGACTTGGAAAAAGTAATAGAAATTAAAAGGAGATAAACATAGCTTTATAAAGTTGTGTTCTCTTAAATAGTTCATTTACTCTGAAGGGCTACATAATTACACCAAGCCCTAAGTGTATCCTTTTTTCTTTAAAACATACTCCTGAAACTGGACAAGTGCGAATAACATCACTCAGGAAAATGACATCTATCATCCAGAAAGTTCTCATTATAGCTTACTTTATCAGTTCAATGAGGAAAAAAAAATCAGCTATAAATCAGAATCTTCAATTAGTGTTTTAGCTGAACTTAAAATAATATTCTAAGGTCTGACCATAAAAGTGTGGGATCAGGCAAAAGCCAGCTACACTAGTTATCACTTACCTTTAGCTGGAGACCTACATGATGAATTGTACTGTTCACACATAGAATGGGACAGGTGGAATTTGAAAAATACATCCCATAGCACATAAATCATTTGATATAAACTAAACACTCCACAGGTTATGGGTTTTAGTATTCTGGAATCAGATTTCTTATGCCAATTGGTAGATTTTTATGTTCTTCATTGGTCTTCTAATAACATCCTATTTGATATTCTATCTAATTGCTCTCATGTTAATAATTATGTGGGGTTAGGAAATCTCTAATTCTTAACTGTGCATATGGGAGGATGTATAGTTATGACATCCCTGTAAAATCTTTGTGAGAAAGACATGACCCAGGGCAGTGAGGAAACTCTCTCAGAAGAGCTAACAAGCTGGGCACAGTGCCACGCTGACGTAGCTGCCCTGTGCCAGCTTGCTGTGCCGGCCTGGGTGGTCGCCATCCCTCAGAGCTAGAAATCCTCCCCAGAACCTCTTGTCTGAGGGTGGCAGGGGAATTTCTAGCTCCAGTGCTTTTATGGGCTCCATCTTGACTATGTCAGAGTGTGTCACAGTCTTCTGGTTACTTGCTGTCTCAGACAGAGAAGCTGCTTTTTGCAGGTGGCGGGCTGAGGCTCCACGGGGCTTGAAGGACTCCCCGGGAGTTACCAAGGGGACTTGAAGCCACCTCTGTATCACACAGAGGAATGACAGGAACATTTTTCCTATTTATTGTGACTCTGACGGTTCAACAACGGTGGAGACTAGCAGACATTTTGTCTTGGGAAAGCTGGCTGAAGGCTGCTGTCTCTCTGCTTAATCCAACAGCTCCAACAATTGCTCCGTGAGGCAATGCAATGGGTACAAATGTTTTTTGGACAATCACTTTTTTTTTGTTTTCAAAGCATTTTTTAAGGCTGGGCTGTTTCTGTTGCGGCTTTACTAAACAGCTCCACCAACACTTGCACAAGCATGACATAGGGGCAGAGACTGGTAATGGTCTTTAGGGTTTGCAGTATGGGAGAGGTAGAAACATGGCAGACTTGCTCTGTTTCTAGAGTAATGATGTTGGAATAACAAGATCCTCTTTTTCTTGTCTAGCCACATTAGCTGTTGCACAGGGCAAGTTGGAAGTGGAGGGGGAAGGAGAAAATTAACTTCTTCACCTTCTCCCTGCTTGCACAGGAAGCTGAAGTCCCTCATAGGTATCTTCCGCTCCCCTCGCATTTCCATGGCTGTACAGGGGGAGGCAGTGACTCTTTCATTTCCCACTAGACATAATTAAAATCTTGTCCACTGTGTGGAAGACCATGTCCATTTTGGCTGGTTATAGAAGGAATAAGCTAAGGAGGAAGGAGGAAAAAGAGGACAAGGTTGACATAAATATCAAAATAGCGGGTAATCAGCTGCTTCAGACATGCTCCTGTGTGAAGACATAGGGGCTGGGGGACTCCTGTCTTAGCTCTGCCATGTGTAGGGAGCCATGTTTTGCACCCCGGTGCTGGAAAAGCAGGTCTGGCAGGGTACTGGACTGCAATGCTCTGGAAGAGCACAGGCCATGATCTTCCCATATCCTTATGCTTTTCGATTCACCACTCGAAGAACAGGGCTGCAAGCACTCAGGTGTGCTCGGAACTGTATTGGTTTCTGTTTCCTTTCCGCCGGTGGCTCAGGGGTTTGCACGCTGGCCCCCCATGTTGCGGAAAGAGAAAGAGCAAAGGGGGAGCTCCAGGCGCTTCTCTTCCTGCCCTGTTCCTCTCAGACCCTCCCTGCACCCGCTGCTTGTTACTGGTAAAAAAAACCCAACCACACAACAACAAAAAAACCCCAAATAAGCCCTTTTAGCAAATTAAACTCTTTTTGACTGAGCCGTTCTCGAGGTTATTTCCCCTTACAGTTAGTATTTGTCAGCGTGATTACTACTCACTCTCCATGCAAAATACACTGCCTGTTTCGTACCCTTGTATTATTCAGTGTAAAACATACTTCACTTAACAAATACCTTTTCCTTTCCTCCAAATGGTCTTTTCTAAGCCAAGGCTAATCCTTCCCCCAGCATCAGAGAGGCAAAAGGAGGCTTCCCCCATGCTGTGACCCCTCGCAGCCTACCTGGCACGACCATATGATATGTGCTCACCGCTGTGGCAGGTGCCTCTGGCACTGGGAATTCACAATATGGGATGGTGCAAGGGTGGATGTCGTGGTTTGGGCCGGGCCAGCTGCTCAAACCAGGACAGTGGGGCTTGGGAGGGCTCTGTCCTGCCTCTCCCCTCAGGCTGGTGGTGACAGCGACAGGGTGCGAGCCAAGCACTTTACCTGAGGAGAACCACTACCTTTTCCCATCCAAGTAAAAGTGTTTTGTGCCACACGGCTCAGCCTTCCCCTCAGCGTTTCAGCTGGAAAAGCTAACGCGCTGACTTGCACCGTGTTGCCTCTGGCTCCTGCCAAACTGCCGCTGCAGGCCTGAGAGCAGGGTACGCCGAGGGGGACGGCGGGCAACGAGCAGGTACATGGAAAAGCCAAAATGGGGATGGATTTATCCCGTCTCCTCGGGACGGCGACCAAGGAGGGTGGGGGGCCGTGGAGAGGCCGGCGGTGGCGGCCGGGCCCCGCTTGCCGCTTGCCGTTGCCTTGGCGGACCACAAGATGGCTCCCTGCGGGGGTGACCCGGCGTCCCGCTGACAACCCGGGAGGCCGCGCCGGGTGAGGAAACAAATCGGCGTTTCTTGTTCTGTCACATTTCAAAGGCGCTTGCTCATCCCCGGGTCTGCCGGAGGACAGACACACCCCTCCGGCAGCCCTGAAAGCTGCGCTGGGGAAAGAGAAAAAGGCAGCCCGAGCTGGCCCGGGAAGATTGAGGCCTGAGATCAGAGTGACAAAGGCCCGGTGCCCGGGGAGGCGCGTCCCTGCTGCCAGCCTCCGCTCGCCTCTGCCTTAAGCGATGAAGTGGGCAGCGGGTTTTCCATGGCGAGTGTGTTTGCAGCTCAGTTTGAAAAATAAATGGCTATCGGTAGGAAATGGGTGGGGTGGCTGAGCGGGTAAAGGTGAGAGAGGCATTGCAAGGGCTTTTCAGGGCTTTAAAAGTTGGAACAGAAGTTTGGTGGGTTTTTTTTTTTCTCCCCTTGCTCCTTTGAGGTAGGCTATTTCTATGAAGAAAATTCTGCTCACATTACAAAAGGGGGATGTCAGGGGGTTTGACTGTCATTGAGGTTGAAATGAACTTTGTCACCCTGTTTAAATATTTAAGTCTCCTGGCACAGGCAAATACATCACGAAGTGCTAAAAAAATTTATTTAAAAATACAGCTGCCTTTGAGATTAAGCATTCCTATTCCCACTGTATCAGTTCACTTTGCTCAAGCAACCCTGAAGCATAGAGTATGGCAAGAAACCGTGGGCCAGAGAAGCAGCTCCGTTATCAGAATCTGCCTATTTGTGCATTTGAAGTAGTAACACTTTGTTGTAGACTAATAGTTTCAGCCACTTTCTTGATTTAACTGATTTCCAAGAGGTTAAACATCATACTGATATGCATGTGTATCAGTTTTCTTTATGCATCCAGTCATATTAATGTCCTGTTCCCTTAAATGGCTGTATTTTTATTATAGTTTCATACCATTTTGCATACTGGTGATATTTAGGGGATTTTTTGGACCTTCTCTTAACAGCCTTACCTTCCCTGCACAAATACAGGGTTTCCACTGCCACATTGCTACTTTGATTGTATTAAAAGTGCTAATTTAACTTAGAAGTCAGAAAATTGTCTTCAAAACCCACTCTGTAACACATCCCTGCTTTGGATGGAACGTTAAGGAAAGTACTGGATGCTCTTTAAAAGAAAAAGAAATTTTTTTAGATTGAGTTTGGCAAAGTCATGGTTTGGAGAAATTGCTGTAATGAGGTTCCAGGGCAGAAACCAGCTTTATGTTGGTATATTTTGACTGAAGTGATCTCAAAGGGCAACAGCCTGCCGGGCAGCTGTGAGTGTGGAAGGCTGAAGCTGGAGGCACCTGTGTGAGTGGGAGCCCTCAGTCATAACTTGAAAGTCTTATCTCAAGGACAAACACCATATCGACAGCAAAGACAGACTTTCCATTTAGGTTCACCTCTTCCCGTGGAGGTGGAGGGACTCATGGTCATCACACTCTTGTGGGCCTCACAAACCGCTCTCTGTGAGGCTGGAACCAGGAGCTGGAGTGGAAAAGGCTACAAAGAGTTGAGAGAGACTTCCCATCACACACATTGGTGGAAATGATACCATAAAGCTAATGCAGCTCAGCATGAACAGCAAACCTCATTTTCCTGATGGTTTCTGAACCTCCAGCTCTGACTCCATGCAGATTTGGTTGTGATGGGATTACCTGCTAACACACACAGCTTCCAACCTCTAAATGCATGAAGCATGCTACAAAGTCCCACAGCTGATGAGAAGTGGGTCGTTTATACATCCTTACAGATTATTTCATACATTTCTCGAAGGCAGAAAATATACAAGGCAGTTTGTTCACAAACATTTCGAGTAAATCTTCCTGTATCTGAAGGAGGAGACCACTCTGGTTGTGTTTCTGTTCTTACATCAATAGGGCTATAGGGGCCTGATTCTGAGAAGTGCAGGGCATATGCAGCACCTGCCGAGATAAATGGGGGCTGAAGATTCTCTGGGGTATTGAAAAAATAATCACTCGTTTCCCTACTACAGTTCTTTTTTGAGTCTGTGACTATATAAACCATACATCATATATTGACATTTATGTCCTTCAGCTGTATGACATCACTTGTCACTTAATGTAAATTTGTTGAAGCTATACAAAAGCTAAAGCAGATCCCGTGTCTGAAATCTGAGCTGCTAGTTATGAAGGAACATACTCTTACTGACTGACTCATATTTTTTTGCTCTTATGTTCAAGCTAGTGAAAAATGAATATGAAACCAGGAATTAAGACACAAGTTAAAACCTGCGTAAGAGCTGTGCAAATCTGTGTCCAGATCCCACCAGCTTTCAGTCACAGAAGTAGTCAATGCATAAATAAGTACTTTCAATGAGCACAGTGGGATGGTGATTCATTCGGTGTGACATAGATGTGTTTGACCAGTGGTTGGCCTATAGGTATGTGCCCATGTGCGGGCAGCATGGACACTACCTGCATGACAAAGTGTATACATGACAAATATATTGGGCCAGTGGTTTAAGCAAGCTAACAATATGTTTTAGGTATATTTGTTAAATCTTTGTCCTTTGTGGATAAAGCAACTCATGTTTTTAGCCTGCCACTTATACTTGCAAAGATCTCTATTTGTCCATCCATCTTCGGGCTTGCTTTGGTTTCAGACTGTTTTGTTGTGAAGTGTTGCTTTAGGGATATGCGGTGGGATGTACGTTGTGGGAGATATGGTGGGATATATGTTGTGTTTGAGGTGATGAGTCTGTGGTCCCCCTGTGCATACCGGACGTGAATTCCTTTCTAGCTATGCGCACCAGCTGCGGGCCAAGTTCTGGCTCCTGCACTAACACGTTTCTGCACTGAGACACTTTGTTCACATCTGGAGAGTAGCTGATGCAAAGTGTCATAATCACAGAAGACAAAGCAATCCCACACATAATTCAGACTAGTCGTATATGTGGATTTGAATATACAAGCTAAAATCTTGAATATGACCTCGTCTTCAACAGGAAGCCAGCAGAGGAAATGAAGTGATGGTGTGATGTCTTTTCAGCAGAGAGGCTGCTCTCATCTAAATCAACTTTTTTGAGACTGGCTGTTTCAAGCCTGGATACTTGAATGATATTTGTGAATTTTGGCCACCAAATATACATGGATTACTGTAAATAGAAATGCATCCCCTATCCACAGAGGGAAGAAGGCACTTTTGAAAACAAGGATGAGTTGTGAGCAAGGAGACAGGTGTTCAAAGGAAGCCCGAGACTTGCCCCATATGTAGTGATCTGAGAGGAGATGTTCTGGGAAAGGGGGACACTGTTGTGTGGGTGATGGTGATGTCTTCAAAATCCTCTGTTGAGGAATGTGGTATGTGATCACATCGATGTCTCTGCATGGGTGATCTGATTAAAAACATAGGAAACACTTGAGAGAGGGCAGATGTGAGGAGCTCAGTAAAGATAATATTGGGAAAAGAATTAGGAAAATATGGCAAGAGGTCTTCAAATAGGAAAAGAGTAAAGATGTAGAAGAAGTAAAAGTTAGATGAAATTATTTTGATTCATGCATGGTTTGTTTGTTTACATGTATTTATTAGAACAAAAAAAGTGTACAAATAGAAATTCCATTCTGAGCTCAGGAATCCTCATATATAAGACAGTTGCAAGCTGGGAAGTCCCAGATATGCAACAGCACTGTGATACTGGCACAGACAATGTGAAAACCAGTTTTATTTTCAGCTTTGGTCACTGATGTAGATAGGACTGAGTGTATGTGAACATCTCTGTATTTGTGTGGTAAGTATATAAGTAGAAAAACACATAGTGAATTTACCTCAAATTTTCATACAAGTTTGGTCACATAGCTTTGCACAGCAAATGCACATATGAACAGGATTAAAAGTGAACGTAAAACCCTTAAGGTATTTTACTTCATTGCAATTTGAATGTGTGTACTGAAACAGCATACGACATTATGTATCGAACATTGGATATGCAGGGTTTTTTAATGACATATCTTGCTGCAGTTTATTTGCAGAAACCACAACTATAGATTTCCCAGCTTCTGTCCATAAGTCTAATTTCTTGGTTAAAACAACTCACACTATGATAGCATTTTATATTTTTTATTTTAGAAAGGAAAAGGGAAAAGTTTTGACAATACAATCTAAAGAATGTATTTGGATTAAATCACAGACCTAGTGTATTTGAACCAATGTTTGCACACTACTGAGAACACATTGCCTCCTTTTAGATAACAGTGATTTTATCGTCAAATACAAGTTATAAGGGTGGGACCTGGGTACTGTCCAGTATGATGATATGGAACAGAGTATCAGATAAGCTATTCCCCTTCTGATATGATCCTGAGATGGGGGAAATGCAGTCAGTTTATTCAGTCAGTGACCAGGTGGATGTGGTGAGACTTTTGGGGATGAACAGGGTGAGCAGATGTGCATATCTACGTCTGTTTCATATACAGAGTGTCTGAGCAAATGCAAAAAGTCCAAGACACCATTCTTATAGAAAAAAAAAAAAAAAAAAAAGGAGGAAAAAATGTTCTAAAGAAAACCCAGGAGCAATGGAATCTGTTTGGTCTCAGGAAAATTCACTAAAGAGCAAAGGACTGACTTTGTTCATTAATCTGAGTTGGGGGTTTATCAGTGGGAGAGTCTGGTGGCAGGGAATGCGTTTCACATCATGGACATGGGAGATCCTGCTCTGCTCCATGACCTTGGCACCTTGGTGGCTTCATTTGATCCTGAGAGTCCTGCCTTGGTAGCAATTTTGCCTTCCATCAGAAGGAAACCGTTTCTCATAACTCTGTTCATTTCCTAAGGAAAACTGATTGTGGGCTTTTATATTTATGTACAAGCTTTATAGTATGTACTGATAGCCACAACACCTCATATCACTTTGTACACAAGTGCATGAAAGTGAGGGAAATATCCCCAGACTTTGGCTACATGATGTTTTGTGTATTTACCAGCAAAATTGCAAAGGAAGAAGATACTGGGCTTTCACAAAATAAAGCTTCTTGTATTTGGTAAGGAAAGACACAAAACTTTCAGAAGCAGTTGGGCTTGATCCAGTCACGGTTACTGCAAGCATAGATGAGGTGTGGGGTTCGGCACTGACTGCAGTCAGTACAAGCAAATCCTACACTGCAGGGGATAAGATGAAAAGTAAGTATGCCCATAGCGCTAGCCAAAAAGAAGCTTGTGTCCTGGTTCAGCATGTTCCAGCCTTGGCAGCTTCAAGGGCAGAATCCCGCTTCAAGGGCAGGATTCCTACCTTAAAGGTCAGGATTTATTCTGGGTTTTTGGGTGCTCGGTGGGCAGATGATCTGTGTCCTGCTTTCTCAGTTTCTGTACTTCCCTGTTCCACACACACCAGGCTGCGGCAAGGTTACTCTCCCTTTCTTCTTTGCCAAAACATGGAAGCAGCTCTACCTTTGCCACCTCTTTCCTCCTCCACCCATTCTGGCTGAGAGCTGTTAGAGGTGTTGCTGCCTGTCTTCCTCCCTCCCTTAAATGTGATAGCAGGTTTTAGGGATTTTTTATGGGCAAGGATGCGCATCCTTCTTTCCTCCTCCTTCACCCCCATTTCCTTGCAATGATGCGGTCATCTGGTGATTTGAGTCAGCCATGACTTTCTACCCCCAAAACTGCTCCCATTTTCTCTGCGGAAAAGTCAGGATGACAAATGGGAGTTGAGTACCTCTTGTAGACCACCTCTTGGGTCAGTCTAACCATGTGGACATGATACTTATTTGACATGCGAGAGACAGGAATTTGCTAGGAACCCACAGTGAGGTATTTAGATACAAGCTCAGCTCTCAGGATGAGACTTTATATCATCCCTTTTCTTAAAGCTAAGTATTTGCTTCTCAGTAGGGTCCCGTCTTTACATGTTGCCTTCACACAACCTCAGGCTGTGTGACAGTTCAAATGGGAGAGGTGTGTCCTCTGTAGCAGTAAGAGAGGAAGATGGTTTTGGTGAAAATATGGTTACTCTTTAATATTGACTGTACCTGTTGAATCCAGATTTGAGGTGGTCAGTTTGTCATGCTGTGTTGTCTGCCTCTCTTGGCCAGGCTTTTTGCTTTGTTCACAAAGCTTAAAAAAATATGGGAAATATTAATTAAATTATCCTTTCATTTTCCAAGGAGATAAGATACAGTCTTTTTTACTTTGTTGGAAGCTTTACCTAAATAAAAGGACATCAAAGGGCATATTTGTTCTTTTGTTTATTTAGTTTTGTTATATGCTTTATACCTTTTTCTGGTATTCAAAGACCTAAGCAACTTCACTGGGATCAATAAGAAGCACTGATCCATCCCTCAGCCTTCCCCAGACTTCTCCCTCCTGGTGACTCCAGAGCTTTAACACTCCAGGTGGAGTGTGTCTGGCTCCAGGTAGAGTCTGTCAATATTTTTCATCTGATACAGTGTATGTATTTTTCATATATATGAAAAAGGCAGGTTCAGCAGTACCAAACAACTCAGAGAATTTGATTTCATTTTATCAGGGTCCTTGTCGAAACCAACCAATCAAAAAGTAACTTTCCTTAAGCTCCTGAAAATAAATTGGAAAACTTAGTTTTATTTTTTATTGCAATACTTTAAAATAAATAGTATTTTTTCAGTTGAAAATATGATACATGTTCAATTTTCCTTGAAATGTACTTTAAAAAAGTAAAAAATCTCTCAAAATCACAATGAAATTTCTTTTTCAGGTTAAGTATTTTGTGCAGTTAAAAAAAGTTGGTAAAAACCCCTTAGATTTGCTCAACATTTTTCATTTTGTCTGAATGTCCTGTGAATAGAAGCATCAACAATCATACAAATTTAGTTACTGACTCTTTAATTTAACTCTGTTCCTGGAAAAAAAGGCTGGTTTTCTGTCACTTATAAGCAGGGTCCTACAGCCACTACTAGCGCTGTAGGAATTTAAGCAGCCAGGTACATCTTTTTAAAGGACAAATAGCAGATGAAGCATACAGGAGGCAGAGTGCAGATGGCATGTAAATCAAGCTTCCTTCAGTTTAGAAAGTCAAAAGATAGAGAGTCATTCAAAATAGAGAAGTGCCTACCACTATTCCCTGTTTTGATTCTACACTCAAGAGTATTCTTTGGGATGCAGACAGCCTGTTTTTTTGTGGGCACCTCTTTTGATTCTGACCCTTCTACAATTTCCAGCACCATGTGGCTTTTGACTGTCCTGACCAACTCCAGATCTAGGTGGCTTCAGGAAGTTCATTGCTTTGCAATCTAAACTGAAAAAAAGCAGCTTATTGCTCCACAATTCAGATGGCCATACTGATTTTGCCAGTAAGGAACAGATACTAAAGATCATTCTTTTTCAAACTAGTTTGGAAAACAGAAAACACACGCTACACCATGAAGCCATCTGTAGGTCATAGTGTGTGAAAAAATCGATCCAGAATTTGCAAATGGTGTGATGGGTTAATCTTGGCTACCAGCCAACGCCCACCCAGCTGCACACCCCCTCCTCAGCAGGACAGGGGCAAGAAATAAGAAAAAACAAGAATGAGAGAGTTTGTGGGTTGAGGTAAGGCCAGGGAGATCTCTTAGCAGTTACCATCATCAGCCAAACAGATTTGACTTGGGAAAATTAAGTTAATTTATTGCCAGTTTAAATAGATTTGAGTAGTGAGAAACAAGAATATGAACGTTTCCTACCCCCTTTCCCAGGCTCAGCTTCAGTCTTTCATTCCCAGCTCCTCTCACTGCCCCACTGAGTGTTGCAGGGAGGATGGGGAATGCAGGTTATAGTCAATGCACAGCAGGTCCTCTCTGCTGCTCCTTCCTCCTCACACTTTTCCCCTGCTCCAGTGTGGGTCCTCTCCACAGGCTGCAATCCTTCAGGAAAAAACCGGTTCCACTGCGGGCGTGAGCTACAGTTAGTTCCTTCAGGAATATCCATCTGCTCTGGCGTGGTCCTCTCCTTGGCTCCTCTCCCTCTCCTTGGGCTGCTGGGGAATATCTGCCCTGGTGCCTGAGGAAGCTCTTCCTTCTCCTCCTCATCCTCCTCTGACCTTGGTGTTTTCTCTGATGTTTCTCACTCTTTTTTCCCCCTCCTCCTCTGTCAGTCCAGTGTTTTCTACCCTTTCCTAAGTATGTTTTCACAGAGGCACCACAGACTCCCCTGGTGGGCTCAGCTGTGTCCAGTGGTGTGTCCATTGGGGAGTTCACTGGAGCTGGCTGTGTCCAGCGTGGGGCAGCCCCTAGCCTCTTTTCACAGAGGTCACCCCTACAGCCTTCCTGCCGCCAAAACCTTCTCAAACACAACCAATACAATGGTTTGTGTGGCGTCACCAGATCATACTTTCCCGTTCCTTTCTTTTTCCCAGGAAGCTGTAGGGACACTGCGATGAAGACTGGTAGAGCTTGTGATGACTCCATCAGCATACAAAGGGAGAAGCGGTGAGAGAGGCATTTGTTGTATGTGCCTGAGGCTTGAAAGGCAGCTCCCCAGATCTAGGAAAGTTATACCAAAATTAGCTCATGCTTAAAAATACTTGTTCACTAATGGCAATAACAACTGTGTCACGTTTTCAATACAGAGATGCCCAAGGACACTCACCTGTAGTGTATTAAAAAGGAAGAGGCCAGAAGTGTATTAGTGCTGGATAGATAAAATATTTAAATGATTATAGCTAGATGGACTATAGAGATAGTAATCTGATATGTATGCATGCACTGTACATTTTTATACTAGAGTCGCAGCATAAATGACCCCATTAAATCCTGTTATTTTCCTAATCCAATAAGCGCTTAATCTCATTGCAAGTGTTGGAAATAATTATTCATTTATACACTTGTTTTTGCCACACATTTGATGTCAACAAGGAGTGTGCCTTTGACTAATCAGTTAAAACAGCTGGCGGATAAAGTAGTGAATGAGAATCAAGAATATGCTGTTCCTAGGAAGGAGACTGTTGGTTTTTCTTTGGTCTGAGATGTTATTGATTCTACAGAGAAATGTTGTATTATACACAAAGAAAACCTTTTGTAGGACAGGCTCTACTCTGCGTTAACAACCACCAGGACAAGGGTGAAAAGTAAAAAGCTTTGTGGTTCTCAAGCTGCCTCAGCCTGCTGCCTCAGTGTCCCTAACTCACTGCATTTTGTAGCTGTGAATAGGTGGAAGGACTCCACTCTTTTTCAACACTCTTTACTTCTGTTACCTCTCAAATGTCTGCCATACAGAGTTGCGTGAAGAAGGCTGTGTAAAAGTCAGAAGTATGAATTTTGTTGATTGACAATTCTGGGAAACTCTCATGAAGACCATTGCAAGGAGAATCTTGTTCTTTTGTGCTCCTGCATGAGCTGTAGCAGGTAGATCGAGTCTTCTGGTCACCAAGGACCTGTTTGATGGTGAGATGTTTTTAAGTTTATTTAGCTCAATTCTGTCACAGTGTTCCTCTTGGGAAACACTTCACTCCCATCTTTAGAAGCAATTAATGTACATCCTGGGACTTATGTTGGGTTTACTGTTCCACCCCAGCAGTGTTATAGGACACTGAGGTGGAAGTGGGTGCCATGGGGAAGGGTGAGTGCCCCCCAGCCGGGGGCCTTACTGCTACAGACCAACATGGTGCCACTTGTGGGAGAGGGTCATGGCAGCCACACCTTAGGTGAGGACAAGGAGGCAGACACAAAAGGCATAGATGTTGCACCGTGGATTTTTTTCATCCCACCTTACCACACTTCTGCGTGTATTTATTACAGGTGTAGATGCAATTATTTGGCAGTGAAGAGAAGTACCGTCCTTTGTCAGAAGAACAGGAAAAGAAAGATGATGCTATTGCTGTCACAGCTGTGGTATGGAACATAATGCAAGTATTAAAGCATCAGGTAAGAAAGGAAACATTTTAAAGGTTAAGGAATACTTCAGAACAGATAAGCTTGAAGTTATTTTTAACACAGGTGTTTCTGTAATGGTGCTATACTCTATGAGGAAACTTCACAGTTCTCCGTGACACTCATACTAGGTGTTACACCTTTGCAGAATGATGGGTTAGTAACTTTGGCTGTAATGTAATAGAATTAGGAACACTTGTAAAATCTACTCCAGCTAAAGATATTTCCCCCTTCACAGTCTGTGCTTTTCACATAGGTGTTTATTTCTGTATTTATATTTACAGCCTTTCTTATAAAAGGGATAAGCTATATTTGAAATTTTGGGAGGCTACCTGCTACTTCTTAAATAACTACCGAATATGTTAAGAAAAGGAAGTGAAGGGTGTATACCCGTTGAAAATAATGTGTCCCAAGGTATGTTCATAGCTGCAGGGCTTCCTACAGTCAGTCCATCAGTTCCATCATACCTAATCAAGAAATGTAAGGAGAGATCCAAACCTTATCTAATATCTAGGAGTACTACACTAATGGCCACGTTAGAAACGCTGTTGATAGAAGAATACTCTCTTCACTTTCAAGCTCAATAATGAGAGTAGGATAGGGACAATAACGAGAAAAGTTGATGAGAATTTCAGGACATATTAGCAGTGTTCTTAGACCTGTGAGTAGGGAAGTTGTTCTCACGGAGACAGTCCTTAGATTATCCCATCACCTTTAGATAATGTTTGCAAAGTGAATGCTGGGCAAAATTACAGATTGTCTCTTCCAGTAGCCCTTACCTTTCTGCCTTCTGCCTATTGTAGCAAGGCACCTGAAAAGGGGGAAATCATGTGTGACCTTTCCTGAAATTCATAACATGTTGCAGACATGCTTCCTAAGGGTCAGTGGTGTGACAGCAATCACAGCTGCTGGATGCATAATCAAGGGTCTATCTCCATCAAGAGCTGATTGCACTGAGATCTAGGGCAATGCTTTGCTGAGTCACATACGCTCCATGTGCACAAGTATCTGTTGCCAGAACACAATGCTGTGACAGAAGAATATTGAAGTGACACTGAAAACTGTTGAAAGACCTTGCTTAGGCCTTAATATTGTGAAATACTTGAAAAACTTATTGGTATTCTTTGTAGATGTAACTGACTGGTGTCCAGCCAATAGAGGACCAGTTTTGAGTTTTGGGTCAATGAGATAATTCCTCCAAACTCCTCGCAAACTTAGCTGAATTATATTATTCATCATGTGGTCTGTGAATGTTTGCTCCTATTTTAGGATATTTAAATGGCAATTTAAAATAAGATGAAGTTTTAGAGACTTATGGGCAACTATCATGTGTCATCTGGCATCATTTTAGGTCATATTTCTGAAGGTTAGTTCTCCTGTGTGGCATATTTAGATCTGGAAAGGTGTAAGACTTAGTTTTGCACCTTAATTTCTGTTAGGGGTGCGAATGTACAGATTTTATCAATCAGGACTTGTCAGTGTAAGTTACACAATTAAAAAGTCAGTTATTAAATATGTGTATCATTGTGCAAGTATAAGAATCAGGAAGCAAATTATGAAAGCCTAAATTGCATGTGTGAATAAAAAACCCTTGACATTAGCCTATTTAAAGTGATTCCTCTATCAGTGGCTTAACCAAGACTATTAGAGGGGCTAGGTGTTAGAGCCAGTGTTAAAATGGAAAATGGATAAAGCATTTGATTGATTGGTTCATCTACGTAACAACACTGACTGATATTAATAGGGTTAGTATCTTATGTGTGGCCTTAGAAAACCAACTCTGTATTTCTAGCTCTGTCCTTAACCTACTGGATGACCTTGAACATATAGCATTGCCCAGTGCTTGAGTTTTCCCATTAAAAATGGCAGTAATATTTCCTTACCTTTGTAAAACTCCATGAAAACAGTTAATAAAAAGCATTTCACAGGAGTTGGGTATTATTCTTACTACTAATCTATTATTGTGGCAATTCTTGCAGGTTATGAGGAAGAAATTTCCTCAGCTACCATGCAGCCAGGAGGGAACTTGTAGCTGCTGTAGCTACAGCTAATCTGTAGCTGCAGAATGGTTTGAGGTCAGATCAGCAATAGCTATATAGATTTTCACAAGTCTTAAAAGCTGCTTCTGGATAACAGTAGCAGGAAAAACCATGAATATCCCAAGGAAAAAAAAAAAGGTGACAAACTTTCCTTGTAATTGGTTTGCATCAGTCAGAATATCTATGAAACACAAAGGTCAAGCAACTTATTTAAAAAAAACCCCTATGTGAATCTAAGATTAGCCTTGACATTTTCAAAACCTAAGAAAATTAGGGGAAGGGCTGCAGCCCTGAGGATTGTGGTCCCTTAGGCTGACTGGAGGAGAGATTATATTAAACATTTTGAGACCTGAATGATCCATTCTGTATTAGAGAAGATTTACAAGATCCTCAGAGTATGCTTGAAACATCTGACTGAGAGAGAGTCTGTGGACTTTCTGCTTTCTTGGTAGGGATTCTCCAGGGCACTATTAAGGAATCAACTATTGTGATTGATGGAAAAATAAAGAAATTGAAGAAGAAATGAAGACAAACTGTAATGTGGACTTTTTCCTGCAGTCCCATGATATCTTCAACATTAAGTGATTTTGGCAGATAATTTCTACTATGAAGCATGTGGATAGCCAGAAGGCTATTAAGAGAGAATGATGCTATAATATAAGCATGGAGGATTCTTATAAAGTGTATCTTTCTCTCATTCAAAGTACATGATGAAAAATGATGTGTCCAGAGTGCTAACAAATTATAACAAAGTATAAATTCTCCCTATATATATATAATACTGAACCGCCTTTATTATCATAAGCCACCATTCTCCCTCAACACCCCTGCTATGCATTTCCTATTTATAAAAATAATTCCGACTATATCTTTTAGCTAATCACGGCTAGCTCCATATGCAGGCTGACAATATGCCTGAGGTGATAATATGTCTGGTCAGTTAGACCAGTGTGTGGTAGATGTAAAATGATTAAATGGGAATGCAGAATTCTGATGGAGTTAAACCCCATGGTCCCTTTGCGCAGATGAAAATGATCTCATCATGTGCAAGATGACAGGGGATAAGACTCCTCCTTTCTTCCTGGTACAAATTAAATCGGAGTGACGTAATGAATATGCACTTGTAGCTAGATGAATTTGCTCT